>NW_017151492.1:544015-553056 GCF_001652005.2 Ceratina calcarata | reverse complement strand
ATAGCAAATTCTACTTACCGCGGTATATATGTAACTCAACAAGGCATCCAGTAGAAGGCATTTCGATTGTTGCTGCGGCTTCGGCCTCAGCGGACTCCGATCTTCGTCCATGCAACTCGAATCCTCGTATGCACCTCCGTACTCACCGTCCAACCTGAGATCCTGAAGATTTCGCAAGTGCGTGTCTATCTCATTCATCAGAGTCACGTCTTCGGCCAGTTGCGAGTTGTCGTAGTCTCGCGAGTCAGAGGACTGCGCCGTGACACCCGAATTATTATCGCAGATAGGTATCTGAATCACCGGGCTCGAGGACTGCGAAGCGTTCTCCACCTCTCGGGAAGATACAGATCTGTTGGATTGACTAGATGATCCTCTCGTCGTCTCATTCTTGCTGGACGAACTGTTAAAATCGACGGACCGACGCGTCCTATCGTTCTCCGAATTGAACAAATTCGGGCTTATCAGGGTCACCGCTTGGGTATCCAGCGGCTCGAACAAGGGATTAAACGTGTTTCTTCTCCTAGTTGGTATGTAGGTCACTTTCTCGACTTCAACCCTCTCGGAATTCCTTCTCTCGGACGTGTTCTGTCTTTGAATACTCGGGGCGTCGTTTATGATGTTGGTCACGTGGGGATACTTGCAGACTAGAAAGCAGAGGGTGAGGAGGAACTGGACCTCTTCGGCCTCCATTGGCGAGGGTGGGTTTCCGTTGCAAAGGGCGACTAATCGTTGCACCGGGCCGTAAATCGACGTGTGATGTAACAGGGGATATTTCGATCTTCCTAGAAGTTTTCGTAAAAAGGACAGACATACTGCCCTCATTCCGGGTGGGGTCTCCGCGCTGGCTAACGTAGCCAGCAGGTCCAATAATTTGTGTTGCAACAGGTACTCCAGGCATGGTCCTGGCTCGTTTTCCTCTTTCTCCTCTTCGAGTAGTATCTCCAATAATCTGTCCAAGTGTCGCGGTATACCTGTAGTTTGTATGGGCACCTTGCAATCCGTCAAGTGGTTCACATAGAAGTTCATAAGCTGCTTCCAGTGATAAGTGAAGTCTTGTAGCGGCGTCGCTGGCGGTGCTATCTGCGGATAAGAGAAATTTATCGTTATCTTCGATCATCGCGAACAGGTAATAATGAAAACAACGATATCAGGATCGTATTACGTCGTGCACGTTGAGGAAAGACAAGTAGGATATGAAACACGGTAATTTATTGAACGTGCACATGTTAATAAGTCTCGATCAATTATTCGTCAGATGCAACTCGAAATAATTACATAAGCGACTAAATATAACGGCGTCGAGTGGAAAAAATATAGAGTGGTCGTAAAATAAACTATTAGAACATATCGATGAACATATCTAAGGGATGAGAAGGTCATCGTTTAAAATTGCAATCATAGTTACGTGAAGTATGGTTTGTCGTCAGGAACTTTGATTTACCTGTCTATTGTAAAATGTAAAATGCGTTTGACCCTGAATGACGTTGCAACAAACGGTGCTTAATGCTTTAATTTAAAACGCAGCTATAATTCACGTATCAACTATACATGTCCACTCGATGTTTCAATCAGAGACCACACACATACGTGCGTTTACTGCACGGTTACACCGGCGTTTGTATCATTTCGCCGGCGGCAAAACGAGCGCGGTTTAAATACGCCCCATGCGTAGTCTACGGGGACCCATGAGAAGGAAAGTGGTTGCTATCCGCTGATAGAGGCTTATCGACCACGAACGGTCGAAGGTACGGCCGCAGATCGATACAGGTGGAACGTAAATAAATACAATGGCACGTGTGACGGTGTGCGAGGAGAAAAATCGTCGCATGCGACGCGACACGCGTAAGCGCCGCGTTACGATCGATGGCCACTGCCTTGAAATGTCCCCCGCATTATTTATCGCACCTGACGGCGGTGCGGAGAAAAAGGATACGGGCGAAAATGTTTGTTAGCCGAGCGGATGGAGATCGCGTTACGCAGTCGCGTGTACGAACACGAACCGACGAAGATTATCAGGGTTATCACTCACCACGTCAATGGCATTCTTCAGCGCGATTTGAATGCCGCTAATCATCTTAACAATGATCAGCACGGTCCACGTCCACGTTTATCTCTCGCTACGCACGCGACTTGTCTTTCGCGCGATCCTCGCCCGGCTCTGCATAATTTCTCATCGTTCGTTCGGCCCGTGCAATCGCTTACTGTCTCTGCGACAGCGAAACTTTGTGGCTTGTTACTGGCCGATAGACGGCATCCTTATCGTATTGCATTATATGCGCATGTATGTATATACGTAGGTACGTTAGACACGATAATTGTGAAAACAACCATTGCGTCGTAGCAATTTAAATATTCTATGTTTTTTCATTCTTTATTTTATTTGCCAAATAGAATATGTTTTGACATTTTTATCTTAAATCAGTGAGTAAGGAGCAGATCCTTTTAGATCCAAAAAGAGTCTGGTTTGAATTTACGTAAGGTATATAACTAATTAGATTTGAATGAAATGCAAATTGAAAATGAATATTGTTGTAGCCCTCTGGCGATCCGTGCAAGAAACGCATTTTGATAAGAATTGTTCAAACATGTTGACGAATTTATTATATTATGCATCTATTTAATAATACCTTATCTGACATGATTACCTACTCAGTTTCTCAAGGCAATTTAATCTTATCAAAGATATCAAAATCTTTACGTATAATTGTTCCGAAGTCTAGAAATTAATTATGGCAGAGTGATCGTGAAAAGAAGAACAGGATTTACGATGACTTTTATTTTGCACCTTTAAACGTGTACACATCTCAACAATATTAACCAGTTTTCGTGAGTGTAAAAAAGTCGCTCCGAAATTGGCGAAGGCTCCGGCGAGTTTGATACAATTTATCGTCTTGAACGATCCTCCTGTTAGCAATGCTCTGTTCCTTCTTAGCGTCGATGAACATAGAGAATATGTCTTTCAATAAATATACAGAGTGAGTCAGTAATAAATATTACTTAAAATTATCCACTGATCATTGATCTTATCATTCCAGGCAGAGTTACGTTTTCGTTTAATAAATATGAGAATGTATTCTTTATTTTTTTACATTAAAAATCTCGATCGTATAATCAAGTCATGTACAGTGTTTTAATAAAGCTATTGTACGGGACATTTCATATTGACTCACCCTTTATATTAATAAACATTTCACAGAATATTTCACTATCTTGAAGACACGCTGATCGATCTTGGATCACGTCTCTCGGAGCCATTGGCTTTTCTTACGATTTCTAGGATTAAATTCGATGCTCGACTAATTGCAAGAGAACCTTCGCGTACTGAGAATCTGAGTGTATACGTTTTCTTCGGTTTCATTTCATTCATTCTCTTTTTTTTAATAAAATATGCCACGGCCTGTCCGTATCGACATGCTATGATAAATCGAACATCACGCACACGTGGTTCCACGTGATCAGTCCGAGATAAGTTTTGTCTAGTCTTCACCAATCGAATAAGTTCATAAAGAAGCGAGTGAACTGCGGGTTCTAGTCTCCTTACGTAAAATAAGTAAATTACTTAATCCTCTGTCTGCTCAACTTTTACCCACTCGTTATTCAATCTCTTCGTTTGCTCGGCTATTTAATGGAAACTAGACACTACTCACCACCTTCAGTCTCCGCAGTCGTCGCAGCATTGATGACGAGAACACTCACAAACAATCGTGGACTCAAGGAAACACTGTATCGAAAAGAATTCTTGTCTGGTGAATCGCGATTAACATCACCTTCTCTTTCCCTCTCTCTTTCCACCTACGGATCGACCGTAGTCTAGTACATTTTTGTCGCTTCGTGGCGCGACACCTTATCGTAGTAACGACAAAAATAAGTATAGAAGTAATAGTTTGGTATAGCTAAGCTTCCTCGCTCTCTCTTTAGCATCGCGTTTCGTAATCAGAGACACGAGCTGAATGATAGTCAAACCGAATAAAGTCACAGCACGTAGGAATATATATATATATATATATATATTTGTTTAATTTCCTTCTGAAACATTCAGTTATTTCTTCCTCCGTTGTTCGCCTAGCTCCAAAGAAATAAATATTACCTCTCGACACGAGAAAATGACGTGATAAACATAACTCAATTGTGCTAATAAGCACGTATTCAACATGTAGATTTTTGTTGTTGTTCTTCGTTTTTGGCATAATTCTTCTCTGTACATCGTAAAGCTAGTAGTAACGACGGTACCGCGATGCTGTTCGGGATACTGTTCTCGAGACAATGCTGGGAAATAATTCGTCTATCTCGGTAGTCATCGTTGGTTACAAGAAATGGGCGTCCAAAGGACGAGAACGCGTTGGGCTATCCCGTGGCCTATAAATCTAAAAATATTTCAAACCGCCTAATCCCTTAAAACTATTCTAATTAAATGTTGCAAAACATTTCCGCTAATATCTGCACACACTTTTTCTGACATCTCCGATAATAATTTTTGCTTACAAATTCATTTCTATACTCGAACAATTCGTTCATTTTCGCAAATATCGTTTTCTCTCCTCGGTTTGCGCTATTGTGATACAGTAGAATCGTTTTAGAACAGAACGATGGTACGAATGATAAAGTCGATTTTAGATCCGCGCTTTTCTTCTACTGTGAAAACTTCGGAGGATCGGTAAAAAATAGAATAGATTGATTTCGCGGAATCACGGACCATCGTATCCGTATCTCGTGATCCTCACGTTGAAAAAGGAACATCGAAATCGACCATGACAACGTCGACACTTCATGACATATGTAATAATAATAATAATAACTTTTAGGCGCAGCTATGCACCGCAACAAATTTCACGTAGCCCTTCGAAGAAACATTGAATCACTTTTCTCGTGCGTCTTTTTTTATTCACCTGTGTTATTTATACGTGTCTGGCTGCACTTATGGCAGTAATATAACTGTTTTCGTATTTCGTTTAACATTTATTCGTTCACATGCAACCATATGTAACTGTGAATTTCTTTTTTGCTATTTTCTAGTAAAAATGAATGTTGCAAAAGGGAAACTCTTTTTAAGTACTGTCACGTTCAAGTCTCCACGCATCTAGGCTACGCTTTATGTATGTACAAAGTACATGTGCAGCTCCCTCGCGTATTCTCTCATACTCTCACACGCATTCTCTTCCTCTCTCTCTCTCTCTCTCTCTCTCTCGTAAACGGATAAAATATCATTCACTCTTTTATTCGCTTCGCCCGTTCTTTCATTTGTTTTTGTATTTTATAATAGCTAGTTTTTTCTCTTTGACTTCATCTTCGACACATACGCGTGATCACATGCGTGTTCTATGTACGTGTATCTTAATGGTGTGTCAAATTTATATTCGTTACTGCATATAACTTATTTTAAGCTAAGTTGAAGGGATCCGACACAGCCGTTGTCTTCACCGTTTTCTGGCGGCCACCGCGGCAACCAGCGCCGCTCCACGACCGCTACCATCCTCCGACAGCATCAAATCAAACTGAAAGACAATAGGAATTAATCTCTAAATTACATGTAAAAATAATATTTGACAAAAATTCGAGTTAGAATCTTTTAAGAAAGAGAAATATCAATCAGCGTGTTTCGTGCAATATATTTAATTCTCCACGCGCTCTCCGACCTTGCTTCAGATAAGGTTCGGATTATTTAACGAAATATATAAACATTTCATTCGATGAAATTGTTTAACCCACTTAAAAATGCGAGGCAGGTGTCGCAAACCGTTGTTTAAATTTTACAACTGCACTCACCTTGTGATTCTGCAGCTGGCCTATCTTCTCGGTCATAAGATCGTGGAAGTAGGGGTGGAATCTGTAGACCGAGCCGTCAATTCCGACTGTGACATTATCTTCGGCGATTCTGTTTAACAATGTCGCGATTCCAGCGCTGGCTAAATGAGCTGCTCTCCTCGAAACGACCGAGCAGACGTACCTAACGTTCTCACAATCCTGATCAGACACGTTTCGTAGACCTAATTCCGCTAGCACCTCGCGACAGTTTGTGTATTTCCCTTTGGCATCGCTGAAATCAGATGAAGGATGTAGTAAAATCATCCACGTTCCTACTTGGATGAGTCGAAGTCGAATTGGGAAACTAAAAAAAAATTGTACTGCCCTCCATAATTAAAATATCCCAACTTTAATTTTTTTTTCATATATTAATAGCTAAATATTATGTTCATTTATTTCTCTAAAGAAGAACGTTCAAACTGTTACTAAAATCTGTTAAATTTTGTGAAATAAGTAAATTGCTCGATGATATTTAGAAAAACTTGATTAATTATCAGTTAGGATATTTTGCGTAAGGATGGCAAAGTGTCCGTTCAAACGCTCACTTTTCAATTTCTGAAACGTATTTCGTGAAAAATTTGCCACGTTTCTTGAGATCACTGGGAGCCTTTCCGCCAAAGAGTAATCCAGCGTTCACGACCTTTTCGAGAACCAGCCTCGTCAATTCTCCCATGTACATGCCCGAAATCATCTTTTCGAATAATTGTTTCGATGGATTGATCGAATTCTGGTCGATATCGAGATCGAATTCCGTGATAACGAAATCAAGACTATTCTCCTCGCCGAAGGCACCCCATTCGCAGTTTATGAGCATGTGTGATTTCTCCGGATCGTAGTTTCCTGGGATCGCACATTCCGCTTTCTCCATTTTCTCAACGTAACAGGCATTGGTACCGGTACCTGGCCAAAGCGATACATTTCATTTTTAGAATGAAACTTTAGTCGATCATTTTTCATTCACGTACCGACAATCAAGCCGATACGGCAGTTCCTATTTTTCCAAGCGCACGACATCAGCGTACCAGTGGTATCGTTCAGAATGGCACACACGTCAATTTTCACATCCTGGAATGAAATCATAGTTAACACAGCTTTGTAATTAACTACCACGCAATTGTCGTTACATGCGATTCTTGTTACTCGATCATTATAAAATTTTCTACCTTCTATATTTTTCGGACACAAAATAGATTTTGAATTTTTCGAACTCTTAGTATTTCAAAATCACTTAATATATAATTCCCTAAATTATTTTTTTAATGGGGCAAGACACTCACGTTTCTCCTCGCGATTGCTTCTTCAAGCAAGGCAACCACGTTCTCGCCCACGACACCGCTGCAGTCGAAACCCTTCGTCCACCTGACCAGGCGACCTTTGGTCAAGCCTTCTTGTTGCAAGGGGAAACTGAAGGTGAATCCAAGTGGTAAAACATGGTCTTGAAGATTCAAGTCCTTGACGAACAGTGCCAAACACTGGGCAATGTGATCGAAAAGTTGTGTGCCGGTTCCCAACATTAGGCTCTGCGGTATAGCGTAGATTTTGCTCTTCATGTCGAAGTTCATCCCGTCCAAGGTGATCAACAACACCCTGAAATTCGTTCCGCCCAGATCCAGGGCCAGAAAGTTACCCTTCTCTGCAAATCGATAATCGTTTATCTAATTGTTTTATGAAATAAATTCCTGGGAAGTATTATATCGGGGCATTTATCGTATGTACATCATCCTAAACGTATTCTTTTCTATTCCTTCTGTTCTGCTACGTGTATTTACTTTGTATTTTGTAAACCGTATAATCGAGAGAACGAGACGATATTTTAATTAATAACTACGAAATTGTCTGAAGACTGGATTCATTTATAAAAACTGTTTGATTAACTGGATGCATCAAATTCGTTAGAATGAGAATTCGTCCGAATATGTACCACATTTATCGTATGTACATCATCCTAAACGTATTCTTTTCTATTCCTTCTGTTCTGCTACGTGTATTTACTTTGTATTTTGTAAACCGTATAATCGAGAGAACGAGACGATATTTTAATTAATAACTACGAAATTGTCTGAAGACTGGATTCATTTATAAAAACTGTTTGATTAACTGGATGCATCAAATTCGTTAGAATGAGAATTCGTCCGAATATGTACCATAGCTTAAAACGTATTTGTACATACCAGTGCCATCGGGAAGATCTTGAACATAAGTTGTGAAACATTTTACGATTGCTTGATCATGCGTTTCCTTCGATAATCCTCTCTTAAGTTCGCGCTCGAGCGTTTCCATGACCCGGCGAAGCTGATCATCGCTAAGGATCAGATCCTTGCAAATATCTCTTATCTGTGAACAGTACGTAAAAAAATTAATCAACGATCGACTTATATAAAGATATTTTTATAGATTCGGCTTAAGCAGATTTTTAATAAAAGTATAAACAAGTAATAATACTGTTCGTATCAAAGGCGCAGATACGTTGCGTAACCATGATGTGTACGCATAGAAAGTAGCAAAGAGGATTTATGTACGTGTTTTCTCGTTCTTCGGTCATTTTAATCTGTACGATTATTAAACGATGTTTACAATTAATGCTTGTTGCGTCTAACTAGAGCAAATTGTGCTCTTCCTCATTGCGACGATCTTCAACTGTCTTCGATTTGCTTGTTCCAATACAGTGTTGGAAAATAATCTTTCATATCGACGTGTCTTTCATAGATACAATTCATAATTTAATATCGAATTCAAGTATTTTACGACATATTCAAATCGTGTATTAAATTCCACTGAATTATACTATGCTAAATTGCTCGCTGAGAACCTAATTGATCAGCGTTAGGTATAGCTCCAAGTGTGAATCATATATCGCGTACAATAGCTTAGTTTTACGAGATACATTCTACAGTACGTTTCCACGATCGCTTGTGCACATTCGCGGTTGACCTAGTCGAAAGAATGCACATTAGGTTTTGTGTGCACTCCATGAAAGCTCGTGTGCACCACCCATGTGCGCACGTGCGCATGAAAACTGGGTGTCACTGGCCGGAAGACCAGTCGTGGACAATTATGGTGAGAGTTATGAGAATCGAGAAAGGATATACGTACATGCATAATGCATATACTATGCGAGGATATGCAATTGCGATTTAATATTTCTTTCCTACGATCACGCGGTCGATAAATAATTTATAATAATTGTAATTATACGTTGAGAATTTAATGCCGAAACAAAACGAGGGTGATTAACAATA
>NW_017151492.1:538257-543266 GCF_001652005.2 Ceratina calcarata | reverse complement strand
ATTCCTTTTTAGATAGGTGTGTCGATAATTTTGATAGATCAATTGATAGCTCGATGAAACTTTTTTTATATAACAAGCGACTTGGTTAACCGAAGAAGCTTTTACGCTTAAAAAGAATTTTTAATAATAGTATAAAAGATCGTACGAGATTAGGTAGAAGTAATGACGTAACACGAACTAAAGATTGTGTTGCATAAGTTACGCCTAACACTGGGTATAAAGTACTCGTCCGTTAAACGGTGAATCGTCAACCAGATAACATTACAGGCTGTTCGAAGTTAAAGAAAAATCGAAAATTAGAACTTTGTTCTAACGTTATTTATGTGCCGTACAATTAACAATTGACGATGATCATCATTATGTAATTAGAAGTAGAATATTGCCTCAGACGTTTAAAAAATTTCAAGGACACGGTTTACAGTAGAACAATACTGTGAATTTGCGAGTCTCGGAAGATATCTAATCTTTTCAATGCTGTAATTTCATAAATAATTGATGTGCCTACGTATTAATAGATCATTTATGCACATATAAATGTGTGATAGGAAGAGAATCGCTATATAAACAAAATGTCTTTAAATAAGGAAAGAAATCTCTTGGTTTCGCTCGTATCTCTTTAATGATGGTTACGTAAGCTTGACTGTGCATAAAAGTCCACGGTCACGAGGCTGAATTTGAATACGACGGGGAATTTAAAAGTCCCGCCAAATTCTTGCTAGATCCCCTTCCCCTTTACGTGAGAATGGCATTGATCTAGCGGTGACGTCACCGACACACCCGCCGGTCAGCCAATAGGACTGTTTTATGAATGAATGGTATAGTACATGTACTGTACGGAGTTACGGGGATCACGTACATGCTACAGGAAGTATGTCCAAAGGCCAATGCACAGTGATTCGTATCCGTACGAATGCACATGCTGGAATGTAAAAACGCCGATTACTTTTTACACGCTCCCCCTTCCGCGCAGTATTTTCATATGCAAATACATGCCCTGCGAGACACTGAGACCGCTTCCTCGTCGGAACTAAGATATTAATAATCTCCTTGCCGGGATTTTATCGACTCTCGTTCACGGACCCGTGTCCGTTATTTGTTTGCCGTCGTTAACATGAAGAAAAGAATACGTGCACGACGGTAGATCGTTCATGCGGGAGCCTGTATTTTGTTTTCCGTCTCGCTTCGTGCTCAATTCGAATCGACTATTTCTGTACCTAAGCCACATAGTCAAAGTGTCAAGGCTGCAGCGGCCAACGAAAACATTTCTCTAAGGCACGACGACCTCGTAACGCGAGCACGAACGCGAACCACGCTTCATGGTCGAAACCGACACCTCCCAGCCAAAACCCAGGGAAAAGCCTACCCTCTGATTCCTTCCTACTGTCTCTTGTAGGTTGTTAGTTTAGGCAGACTTTCCCTGGATTTTGGTCGAAAGGTGCCAGTTCTGACCATGAAGCGAGTGGTCGACCACAAACAGCAGGCGATCTGCATACAAATTTGGAATCGTGTCCCACCGGGGGCCCCTGAGGCCTCCTTTTACACGATTTTCTCTATACTCTATCCTACTGACTACAGCCCTGGTTTCGTTCGTTTTTGAGTAGCCGGTCGCGGCACTGGACCGGCCATTGCCGGATAGTGGGAATCCACCGTTACACGTGCACCGGTGCAACACGTTGCACTTAAATGCCATAAAATATTATCCCTCGTCGATAGCAATTCGATCTTTACATTATGCTCGTAAGTCACGTTTTTCCTTAATCCAAGCATTTAAATTTAATCTCGTTCGTACGCTCCGTCAATTTCGAGCGATTCGGGAAATCGTCGATCCACTGCGAGGGATTTGCCTTGTGTTGTTAGCCCGTGACAAACAAAAACCCGGTTCGGGAAGTCCCCTTTATATTTTTTATCGTCATTTAACGAGTTTTACGCAACCGTCTCGATTGTAAAGTATTCAACCCGCTTCTTATCTTGTACGAAGAGTACGTGGCACTCGCAATGATAATCCAAGTGCGTTTATCATACGGGCATGCACGTTGACATTCGCGCGTAACATCGACCGCGCTACTTTTCCCTTCTGTTGTCCACGACCATCACAATCGATAGCAATACGCGCTCACGTTTCTGGGACACACAGTGTGCCGCCGTAGCGGTGTTCAATAATAATCGGCGAGATCGCTTCTGTGCTGAGTACGACAGCCGATCACCGTGCTTGCCCATCGAGCCAGACGTCTCTAACATAAGTTCGACAAATATCTCGACACGTAATTGTTACCTTATCGGTCAATCGAACGCACGTCGCATTCTTTTTTTATCACCCACAATCCCGACGATCACCTATGTACGTCATTCTATGTACTTCACACAATCTGACACCGTCTCCTGATCGAATCATTGGCCACCTATGCGCGACGAGTGCACGTTGCCATCTTCACGATTTCGCACATTCGTGGGAAACTCTATGTTCGTTAAACCACCCCTAACCGCGTACGTAACTACCCACACGAGGCGAAGCGTACTCCCCGACGTTCTTCCACCACCCTCGCGTGTCATACGAACGAACTCGTGAAATAACGAGTAGACGTTAATAGAATCCCGACGATCGACAGGAGGACCGGCCTCGTCTTCCGTTACACGAGCCCGTTACTCCTCGTGAATCATTCGGCTCACCTCCTGTTTGATCATGTCACTCGAAGATAACGTCGACGTTTTCATGCTCCTCCCCTAGATGTTGCACCCCGCGATGCAGCCCTCCAGAAACTTCGTGTTTCACGCGTTGTTTCCTTTACACCCGGTGGATAAACCGATGGAAGCGAGCGCGCGACGCACGATTCAAGTTAAGCCACCAGCGAATCCGGTTCTGTCTATTACCGCGACGCGATTTCGTAGTCGGCCACGAGTTTTCTTATCGTACGCGTGACAGCGTTAACTACGTTCCTGTACGACTAGTCAAGCACGATTCCTCGTTCACGAGCGTGTCTCACGAGTTTTATATCGCGACTACTGGCACGGAGGCGCCTGTTCCACACGCGTACCTACACTTCCATGGACGAGCGTGGTGAACGGGCGGTGGGGAGAAAAGAGGCCATGAAGGAGACCAGCGATCCACTGACGGATTCACTGGGTTCCTGTTCATCAGAATATTTTTGTCCTTCGCGATTTCGTATTTACCGCTCTAGCCTAACTATCTCGACCCGAGGTATGTTTGAAGTCAGATTGAATCCGTCGAGATATTAAAAATGTACGATGGAAATGATTTAAACCTTGAGCTTGCTTCGTTATGATTTATTGATCTCTGAGGTGTGGAAGCTTATACGAATGTGAGGAAAATAGAAGAAGGAAGCGCCGATTACGTAAGAGTGTGTTGTAAATTAACGGAGAAACTTGTCAGGAGATGAATCAAACGCTTTTGTGAACACGATCTAACGACTCTTGTTAGGTATTGTATTTGAACCAAATGTTAAATGACGTTTTAGAGAACGCTTCTCGATGATAATAAGTAACCTAGTATTCACGAATAATCGATGAATATGCGATGAGATGTTTGGACAGTTGTTAATAATTCGTTTTCATTATTTGTCAATTTCAATGTTTCATTCAAATAGAAATGAAAGCGACAATGGAAAGTGATATAAAAAAAAATCATCGCTCGTTAAAGTAAAAGTGTTTAAAAAAGTTTTCAAGAGTCATAATCATGCTTTTTTCCTTTTCATACCAAGAATCGATAAAAAAAAGTTCAATGTCGATAGCATATCTTGGATCGTTCATATCAATATGAAATTCGATAAGATTCAAATTCAGTTAATCTCTCCAATAGTAAAAATCGTAAAAGTAGTAAAACTCGCAAAAAAGGATGCACAATGCACTCTGCAATCATTCTATAAAACGAAAGGAGCATATCTTTACCATCCTATGCGAATTGCAAAAACATACTCAAAGTTCCTTGCGTTTACATTTTATATCTAACTCCAGTTCCTGAAACCGTGAATCGATAGCGCGCTCGCAACAAGGAAAAATCAGGCGGGTGTTATGAAAACGAAACTGGTTCTTGCGTCAAGCGCCGGTGGTCCACCGGTGCGCGGTACAGCATTGAGCTTTGGCGCCAGGAAGGGGAGGAAACGATCGCCGGCAGGGTTCGTACAGGGGTAACTTCCCTGTGCTCCCTTGTGACTGATTGTGAGACACCACCATCGGTGAATGCGCCGCGCGCAGAACGGAGGATCGTCCTCTCAAGGACAAAAAAGTACAATTCCATGCACACGATTTCGACGAAACGGTTGCATCACGAGAAACTGATGTCCCCGCATTAGTATGTTGCGTTATCATTACACCGTATGCCTTTGCGAAAAGTGAAACTAAAGTAAAAACTGTTGCATACGTCGTCTTTCAATACACTGCAGTCTAACTATCATAGCTTGATCATCGTCACATTTTCCTTTGCAAAATACTTCTCTAAAGAGAATTATATTTTCTTCTCTGATAAGTGGAATGTTTACCTGATTGCTTGAACTTTTAGTTAATTAGTTTCTCACTGTTCAAGCGATAGATGTTTTCATTCATATTGCTGGATGATATTCTTTGACAAATATTATTTTATTGACAGCTCAATTCTCGATAAGTTAGTACGATTAATGTAAAATAATCACTTTATTACAGCCTCATGTAATACAACTGCAATTTTGTTTTGCTTTCTTTCCAACTTCAAAGACATTTTATCATCAGGTACTTAAAGGCTTTCTACCATATAAAATGTGTTCGAACAATTTAATGATGCTATAAAATGATTAAAGCGCTTAATACTGCATGTAGATAAACATCACTTATTTATTGCTAGAACTCAATTATTATTGTCATATTTATTTTCTTTATTTTTACTTTGAATTTCAAAAATCGAAGTATTAAATTTTCTATTTGACGTATCGATAATGAAGCGGTAAAATTGAATAATCTCTAAGTACTTCTTCCTGGTTATTAAGTTGAACATCTTCGATTATATGAGCGATAAGGTTTAC
>NW_017151492.1:530725-536590 GCF_001652005.2 Ceratina calcarata | reverse complement strand
GTTTAAGCGTAAGCCTATACATCCTTAAGTCATGCTACGTCCATTGTCACTCAAATGATTGTTTTCAATTAATTAATACATTCACAATCGATCATCAGATCATCGATCAGTAACACGTAATTTTTCATTCACTCTTGTTTTGTGTAATGATATACGCTTTTACTATGATAATGACGTACTTCTCTCGAGTGATCTTCTATTTAATTGGTGTCTGACACCACTAATTCTTGTACGACTGGAAACGAGAGATAAGGAGAATATGTAAGTACTTCATGTGCCACTCTAATCGAGTATCCCAATAATGAATTTGTAACACACTGCGTTGTCCTCTGAAGTGCAATCTTCCTATCACATCCGATATATTTACTGTTCATTGCAGAAAAGCTTCAGAACTTCATTGTTCTCGCCAATCGTTTTCAAAAGGCAATCCTTCAGAACTGCCAATTGCTTTGAAAGGATACAAGAAAATCTACACCATTCGGGAATTGCTACACGTTCTCGATGGTCTATCGATAATAACTGACTATAAGGAGGACGAACAGCGTTGGGAAATGAGCACAGTAAATTCTGCTTTATAAACACAAAAATTCCTCTGAAACATGACTGTATAGAAAGTTGTTCGATCGACATGACGTTTCAATTTCGATGGAAGAATTCATTCAGAAAACATTTCCTTTGATGTTGCTTCATCAACTGATCAACGTCAAAAATTCTTGTTTCACTCAGATATCAGTACTTGTACGATCAGATAATAATATTTATGTATAAACTTTATTAGAAAGTTGAACAATTTCGTTTGATTTTATGATGAAATTCGTATCACGATTAGAGCTCTGGCCTGGCAGCGTAGACGGAATCAAAACGGGGGGAGAATTTCGTCAGGCACTTGTTGTAAAATCAATAGTGTATATTCGACAAAGAACATCAGTAATTAATTAATAATTTCACCTGATTTCCTTCGATGGTACACGTGGTTATAGAATATAATGACGTATACAAATGTTTTATGCATATGAATACGTAACAAACGTAATAAAAAAACTAAATAAATATAATATAAAAACAATATGCAAATTTTATATACAGAGTCAAGAGTCTACGATTTATGTCATCGTTTCACAATCTCTAGAAGAAGATTTGCCTTCGGTATCTTTTACTCCAGCGAAATTTTGATACGCACATTTAAATAATCATATCACGTAGAACATAAATAATTTTGACAGAACGAGTACGGAATTAGATGAAGAGTAGAGATAGAATTAGCGCGCATATGATGATGCAGTCATGTCTCTTTTAGAAGGAGGTTTCCCTCTGATATTTCATGGAACAAACTTGCCGGTGAAACACGTGCCTGTACGTACGTAATAGGTGTGTGCGTTAAATTCTTAGAGGATGACGTGACGAACCGGCGGATAGTTGACCCGGGAACGAAAGTCGGAACGCGATTGGTCGGCCGCGAGGGCTCGAACGGTCGATCCTTCTTTCATTCTGTTACCAACTTCTTCCTTGGGCTGAGCGCACTGCCTCTACTCTAATCGTGAGGACATGTAATTTTTTATGTCCCACCGTCACATTTCAACCTGAAGCTAATTTTCTTTTTCTATCAAAGAAAAGAAATTTCGAAAGATATATATTACTTATCGAAACTCTTTGTTATAAGATTTGAACTATATTATCTTTTCTATTTTTACGAGCTTGGGATTTAGAAAAACACTTCGCGATTAACGATCAGAAAGTTATTCCGATAAACCAATATATTTATCTTGAAAAATAGTCTGCGCAGTTAAAGAGATTAACACGTACTTTCATCTAATCTGTTCTTAGAATGTAATCATTAAAAAGAATGATTGATTACTTGAGCAATAATGGTAATACCCAGACTTTGTACATGATATTTGGCAGAAAACTAATATTTTGCAAAAATCACGATCAGATTATTCGTTGGATTAATTTGTGTTTGTATAAAACTTGGTATGGACGTTCGAAATTAGAGATCCTGATTGCGACACGATTGCGCAAATACGAATTAATAGTGAGAATTGGCTAGTATAATAATAGCATACGATGAACTCAGGATTTCGTTTGGAGGCAAATGTTTCGTCATCGAGTACGAAAGAATGTGATCGGTCGACCGGAACGTGTGCACCCTCACGCACCATCATCTGTTCCTGTACATACGTAAGCATTCGACTACCTGTTCGGATAGGTACGAAGAGAAGTCTTGTTTCGTCTTGAAAACGAGTGAAACCAGGGCTGTATTCAGTAGGATAGAGTATAGAGAAAAGCGTGTAAAAGCAGGAGACGGACACGATTCCGAATCTGCAGGCACCTTTCGACCAAAATTCAGGGAAAGCCTACTTAAACTAACAACCTACAAGAGACAGTAGGAAGAAATCGGAGGGTAGGTTTTCCCTGGATTTTGGCCGGAACGTGCCGGTTCCGATCATGAACTACAGTCCTGGTTTCACTCGTTTTTGAGTAGCTGGTCGCGGCACTGAACCGGCCATTGCCTGATATTGAGATTCCTCCTTTACCTCCGATTGTCACCGTCCATGATTACGTCTACGACCATATCAATTTTTCAAAGGTAGAACAGAAGAGACGTATCTATCCTTAACAGACTACTTCAAACTCGATGTGTAATTCAAGTCCTCGAGAGAGTAGCGATAATCGTGTTCCTCAATGATCTCAGAAATCATATTCTAGAACGATAGTGAAATGCATCTCGCGAACCTACGACAATGTTTTCTTATCGGACGAGTCGTTACTCGAGAAATCGCTGGACTTTGTCCATCGAGAATACTCAACGAAAAGATTCTATAATCTGCCACGAATGTTATTTAATTACATACACTTAATCGGTCATTTATAAGATAGCTCATTATTTATACAAAAAAGGATAATTTTATCTAATCTAGATATCGTGTAAAGGAGTGCCAAACGATGTGTTAAGAATCCGCAGTGTCGCGTGTTATTTTTAAACGATTGTGTAGGCCGGAAATGATTAAAACGATGAATGGAGGAAGAGACGAGACGATTTGCACGAATTCTACCAGTGACCATGAAATCGAACAACTTCGCGACTATAGCACGTACGTGGCAGTGCGCACGTAACCACCTCTTTCACATTATACGACCGTTTTCCCGTTCTAAAAAGGGGCCAGCTTTTTTTCGATTTCAAAAGGTGGATACAGACTAGAGCATTCGCTTATACTTAATAGAACAACGAGCACGCTGTAACATGCACAGGTTTCGCTAATTGAACAGTCTTCGTATTATAAATATTATTTGTTCGTAACCTGACTTCCTTGAATGCTGATTACAAACGAACGTTTTAATCTGCATCCACCTAATCAGTTCTGACGTATGCTAACTGCAAAATATATAACCATGAAAATGAGAAATACATCGACCTAAAGTATATTTGCATGTAAAACGAAATTTATGAACATGATTGGATTAATCATTTTGATAAAGCTTAAAAGATTAATATGTAAATGTATATACATAGAGGAAATTTGTAATTAATTACGATACAATTTCCTACGTTGCTTCGACATCCTCTGGGTAACGAAAATAGAATTGTGGAGAAAAAAATAAAAAAGTAGGAGACGTGTACGACTATCCGCCTCTCACTGGAAGTAAGGAGTTACATGAGAACGATACGTCAAGTTTGGTACCGATTTATCGAGGCCGAGAATTAAAAAATATAACATGTTTAGAGTTTGAAGTCGAGAACATGAAATATGAACATAAACAAATCGTCTGAAAGTCGGAATATACTTCACTTCCACCCATAAGAATATTCATATATAAAATTCTGGAGCAGCTGAATTATCAATTGTCTTTTACTGAGATAGAAAAGCTATGATCTATCAAGGAACGTGATGAAACATAATAAAGAAGTATAAACTATTCTGCTTTCAGAATCATGTATATTTAAACAATTCATTAACTTGTCCATTGAGCGATCTTTCATGGAAGGAAAATACACGAACAATTGCGTAAAAAGAAGAATTCGTTCTCGCATGTTAAACATGTTTCCCTGACTAATATTTCATGTACCTACTTCCTCGTAAAAAAGTATTTTAAGCGCGCGACATGTTTAAACGGAAAACTTAATGACAAACTCGAAGTTCATGAACGTATACAATTATTTCGAACAGTATTTTTTTCAGTTACTTCTTATTCGGTTTTATTTTTTTTATTAAAATATATAATCTCAATTTTTAAATTCCGTGCATTCCAATTTTATGCAATCAATACCAGACAGACTAGACTAGATAATTATTGTCATCATGAGTCAGTGCAGTCGGATGCAAGATGCAATTAGTATTTCCAAGGACGGTTGAACTCAATTAACGAAAGTCAAGTTGCTTTCCTTTAAGTGATATCTCTTTAGATAATAATGACAAGAATAAATATTACCCATGTGTCAACGTTATCTCAAACAATGGGATGACACTTTCTACGAAGTCAAAGGAACGATCTATACATCGTGTCAGTCTGATCGAAGATCGAATCGTTTAACCCGTTTGCAATTTAAACTGTATTGCACATGACGCGATTATTAAAACCTGCATCTATTTTTGTAACTTGCAATCGAATGGCAGGAAATATTACGAGATAACGTATTCTTTCATTTTTACTATTTTAAGAATCAAATGTATGGATAGAATACATTCTACGATCGATAGATCTATTTAAGAGAACAAACCGCAGCGAGTTAAGAGCGCAAATATTCGTCAGTCACGATTACCAATCCGACATTCTTTACGTGTTATCAGAAAAAAATTACTGATCCTTTTACCAATTACAGAAGAAAACATTTCCTCGCAGAATCAAATTGCACGCGTCGTAAAGGTCCAATCAGGGATGGTATATGAAATCCCTCACGACGGTAGTAGGGATAATTTACCATATGAAGGGAGTGAGAGAGAATATGGCTCTCTGAGAGTCAGAGAGAGGCTCTCTCTTATTACTCTCTCTCCTACCATATGATCGTTTAACCCCACTACCGTTGTGAGGGATTTTAGATATCATCCCTAGGTTCAATAAACTGGAATCTATCAGTTCGAATAAACGCAAGATTAATGTTGCAAATTATTCGAATTCAACGTTTTCTGTAAATCTACAGAGACATCAGAATTCTTTTATTTTCAAGCCATTTTAAAATTTTCATATCTAATATTATTCATTGTCCTTTTTGGAGGACTTGTAACGAATAAGGGACATATATGATTCGAAGAATTCAAAGAAAGACGATGACGCGAGTATTATGTGCATCAAGTATCATGTTGCACATGAGTATTGTTTTGTATTGACATTATGCAACAATATGCCAGTCGTCTTTCATGTCGGTTAAACATTGCAGCCGGCTTAGCATTTGATACTTCCTTATACTGCCTATGTTGAAACAATCAAACAATCACCAATAATATTGTTCAACGAGTTATTTTTGACAAAATAATTTAAATATGAATGATTTATCATGTAAAAGTATATCAATCATTCGTGACTGAATTGAATAGGTTTAAGTACGAGGGAAATACCAGATTTCTGATACTGTATCAACTTATTTTGTCCGGAAGTGAACGATCCATCATACTGTAGAATACTTAGCTTATCGTTTAGCTAATTTCCTTGCTATCAGTTATGACACAAGACATAAATGTTTAATTGGTAACGTGCCGAAGCCAGGCAATGTAAGTCAAGTACCAATTATAAATAATTGACCCTACATTTATTATTTACCAAATAAGCTTTACTTTAACATTTCCTTAATAAGTAATATGAATACTGAGGGAAATTAACTATTATTTTATATGTATCGGTGAAAAATCATCGAATTAGTTTCGTTAACTT
>NW_017151492.1:490000-529490 GCF_001652005.2 Ceratina calcarata | reverse complement strand
GAATTTGTACCATTAAACTTATTTTTCACGGATGCATGTAGGCAAGCATTTACGAACAGTAATGTGAGTCACTAATTTGAATTTTTGTTATCGAAAAAGAAAAATTGCGGAAAGAATGAGTTTTTGGTAATAAATGGTCAAGTAAATATGATTGACGTAATTAGATTTATGTATGATTCAAAACATGTAAATGAACCAAATGGAGTTACCTTTGAACAATTAATGTTTCAAATTAGCGATTAGTACTAAAGCATGCATTGTTTAAATGAACCCTAAAATAACGTTACGGTCTGATAAGAACTGGAAACATTTTATGGTTCATGTTTTTAAGTGATAAAGGTAGCTAAGAAGGAGTGTTCCAAATGTTCCACTGTTGCAATATTTTGGAAGACTATTTCAAGATGAATAAAATCGTTCTCTTCTGCTCCACTGATCTGATAAGAATTTAGCAAATAAATAGAGGAACTACTGTTACGAGTAATCACTGTCACAGTATTTGACTATCTCGATGCAATTCGTATCTCTATCGTAGTGCTAATTACTACCGAACAAAGATGTCTCGTTTCCGCGATAGTGAACCGTTCCGAGAAAAATTTCATTTCTTTTTTATTATATTCCGTTCGTGTTGTACAAAATTGTCGGTCGCCAGACCGAGCGACCGCCTCTACGCTTATGTAAGATTTTATTTCTTATTTCGAACGTCACGTGCTGATGTGTTACCAGTCATGCGTATACTATTATAAGAACTGTAGATTCTAATTTATGTTAAAGCCCCGAATTTCATGCATACTGATTTACATATGTAGTCGAAACGTAACTTCAGTTCTCGTGTAAAATTGTTGTCAGAGAAAACAGATTGAAGGAAAAGTTAATACGCTAAAGGTAAACGTCATTAAGTAAGTTGTCGTAATGAGATTCATTGTAAAAAAAAGATATACGTCTCAATGTAAAAAAATGAACTGTTAAAGGTTCATATGCAAATATATGTATAACGTTACAACGCAGTGATAAAAAAGAAATATAGTTAGATAAAAATATAAATTTGCGTCAGCGAATGCTTGGGACGTGATAATAAAAATCGAAATTATTTGTTAATTATATGAATTATGCGAATGTTAAGTGCTGAGAGAATAATTACAAACTCATCGATCGATTCCTGACATCCTGTAGGGCTACATTCCTCGACCATTCTTCTTCTAAGGAATTAGAAATTTTCTGTTGCGGATGGCACTTTCGTCCAAAATAAAACTATCGTTAACGATGACAAACAAAATCTCAGTTCCAGCATGTTCAACAAATTTTTCAGCATCGAAATCATATCGCCGTGAAGTTGTTACACTATCCAGCGTTCGTGATGTTAAACATAAATCGAGATGAAAAATTACTAAAAGTCAACCTTTTTACCATTAAAAATTGGATATCTTTTGTGTTTTTATATTCTCATGGATTATTCATCGAAATTTAACTTCTTCAAGGGAATACTTTTCGTTTTTCTTTTCCCGAGTCAATCAAAGTGTTTGCAATTCTTATTAACGCGCTGAGAGATTAATACTAATTTCGAAGAAAGATCGTAATTAATTAATTGCCTTTTTGGGGACAGGAGGCACGCACATTTCATCGACTTCGCTATTTTGCTTGCAACATGGTCTGCGAATGAACACTGTGACCGGCTGAAAAGTTACAACAATATCATAATCTCCTATACCTAATCGGTAGTAAGATTCGTCGGGCTAAAATTCCTGCGGTTTACCAAATTCACCCCTGGAACGTTACCGGGCTCCATTTTCCCAAATGAATATTCGACAAATTTACTAATAATAAAATTGACATTTCTAATGAAGTGACACTTTTTTTTAACGCTGAAGTTCGCCAAAATTGGTAGGCGCCATAGAGAAATCATCGATACTTTTAATAGAATGAACAATCCTTCCTTATTTTATTTCTGTCCAGGCATTTGTCACTAAACAGAAATTGTTTTTAACTGCTCGCAGATAGCGTTCTAAATTTTTCCTAACTGATACGAGATAAAAATGTTGAAATGACTTACAATAATATAATTGAGGCTTGTATAGATTACTCAGATTATGCTTCGTATCTTTTCCGATCAAAGTTCAAATAAAAAAGTGAACAAATAAGATTATAGATAAATATGAACAAATAAGACGAAAGTTTGATGAAAGTCCGTGGAAGATTTTACAATTCTTTTATGAAAGTCGTAAAGTCTTAATGCTATCATTTTGAATATAAAATATTCTTAGTTATGGGAAATCATGGAACTTTTTTTTAAGTTCTTTCTAAAGAGTTTCGACGATATTACCGATTCGCTTATGTTTAAAACGAAATGGAAATCGTTTGCGTATTCGTGTGTGCATGAATCATTGATGTCGGTGACGTATTTAACACGCAATTATTATTTAAATCCCTATCTGGCACAAGAATAAATCAGACTAAACTACGTAGCGACGATACGACGATATAGCTTTGCTGCCAATGCGAATTCGTTTAAATAAAGAGAGGGAAGGTGACAAGTGTATTAAAGTTTCAAGGTTCACCGCACTGTTTCCTCTCCGTGTTGCGTCGCGAAGGTTTTGGCACCGCGCGGTACTCCAACAATGCATCATTGTAACTAAATCCTAAATAGTTCAATTAAAGTTTCGTTATCACGTACTTTCTACAAACAATGATTTGCCTAAATCGTTGGTTAACACACATGAGCCTCCGAAGTTCAATTAACTTTGACCTTTCTAATATCTTTCAAAATTAATTTACATTTAAATAATAAAACTTGTTAAAAAATTTATCAGAACTACAGAAGAGACATTAAATTTCAGTATTAAGTATAGCAAAACCTTTGTCGAAAATCAGGCTATTGTCATACATATTAATGCAAAAGATCTAATTTATTTCTGTAAAATGACTTTCCCCAAGACGCGTTGAAATGGAACAAGAATTGGGCGTACGAGAGTGTCTCCCATATTAAACTCTCCCTTCTTCAAGCAAACCCTCCGAATAGCTAAACTCACATACGTGTTTGGTCCGCGTACGTTTGCACAACATAATCGTCGTCACTTTCAATCTTCAATCACTTCCGGGTCAGAGAGAAAGAGTTACTTCATTACCTCGTCACGTACCCGTAACGACTCTTCTTCAATCTGCTGCGCGGGCGCACGCGGATCCTTCGCGTAACATTTGCACATCCTACTGAACAGCGACCTGTTTTTCGTTTTCATGGCTCGAACCTTGACCCAGTGAACCTGTTATCCGTCGTCCCGTGAGTCTGTTATCGTTCGCCACCTGTTCCTGCAGTCGAAAGTGTTGGACTGATCGCGTCTCGGTTTTGATGGCTGACTTTTGCCTCGCGACACATGGAGAGAGGATCAGCTCAAGGCGAAAATCCCCACAGATAACGGCGTGTCCGCGCGCCGCTTTCCATCCGCGAAGAAAACTGCCCCCGCTTGCGGCCACCATTGCGCCTGAGCGGAACGTGAGAGCACAACCTGGCCAAGTTCAACCGTTTCGAGGACGGGGGATGGCCGATCGATAGCATCCGTCGTTAAGGGTGGTTCGTGCGATTTTCAGGGTCAAGTGGAACGCCTGAATCATATGTGATCCACTGACACTAATTATGAGCTATGATATTCGTACAACAGTTATACACCGAAGCATCTGGACATCTGCCATTTTTTGGTCTTATACCGTCTAATGATTGTTAAACAATAGCATTAATAGTGACCGTAGCATCATCAAAATAATTTGATTAGTGTGGCCTGTTTACTCCTCGTTTTTTACGTTGGAACGAACCCTTTCACGAAATACGGTAATTCATGCAATTATAGTATCTACTAACTTTCATACTCCTCCTAATGTTTATTACATTGAGTCGGTAAAAACTATATTTGCAATTGATGAAAATAATATTTCTTTACGTAGAGGAGATGCAGCAGTAAAATAGATATTATGTAATATCATATCCGTATTTAATGTTGATTCCTATTTCTATAAAATAATTGATTTAATATTGCTATCGTTTGATTAATTTCTGTCCAGTTATTTGAACGATAAAATCAAGCTTTCGCCTTGAATCGAATCATAGGAATTGCAATCGATGGCTATAGGGCGAGGTTGCTCCTTTGCGGAATGGCTCGATGGAAGATGCTTCGAACGGTTGTAATTATTTAGTGAATCAATATTGAATGGTTCGAGACATAGTTGATTCTGATACAGTTTGACGATACATTCATTCTGTAGATGAAAGCTACGAAGTGTCGTAGAAGAAATATCAAAGCGTTTCACAGAAGAAATCTCCCACTACAGTCGTGCGAGATTTCTTGTCCCAACGCTGGTCGAGCTCCATCCAAGGCGAACGAGTTCGACGTCGATCGCACGCGGCGGATCGTGTACTACAAAAATGTTTCACATTCAATTAATCAGTCGCACCTATACTGTGAAAAATCGGTGAAGAAATACGTCAGAGTATAAATAGATCACCAGTTTAGTTATTTTCGTAACATCTTATTAATTACGAGCTCATCTTGATGTATAATAATTGTAGCAACGTTGCGCTAGGTCTTACGCTCGTAACGCATTAAAGAGTTTTATAATTTCAATTGCGACCGTCAACAAAGAACTGATTCGCGTTATCAGCATGTACTCCATGCTAATCGCCCGTCACGTTTCAATCGAGAGTTAAACGATACGCTCTTGTGTACATGGAATGCTACGAACAGATCGATACCAATTCGATAATTAATACGTATAACTAAATGGCTCGTTTATAAGAAAGAATTCTTGAGAATTTCTTCAAATGGTGGAACACTCCTCGCAGTTATTTTTAGTCAATTCTTTATTATCTGAGAGAGATACTACTTTCAAGTGTATAAATATTGAAATGGATTTTGAAGTCTTCAGTTAGTGTCGCCGTATATTCATATTAACTGATCGAGTTTATGGTCCACTTTTAGCTCCACGCATGCACTCGTGATCGATTCGATAAATAAAACGCGAAAGGTTCACAGTCTATGCAGGCCAATGTTCCCTCACTTATTGTACATCCCTGCTTCCTCAACTAAGTAGAAATTTATATATTGTTTGAAGATTGAAATGGTGTGTTTTTCACATTTTTCTATTTACAGGTCTCGCCGTTAAGGACCGCCGACAAAGATACATCTTCGTTTCGTATAATAATATTTGTATATACATATACAAACTTGCCTTCGGGCCGCTACCGCGCCCCTTGATTGGGGATATCGGGCGTTCGCGCCCGGTATAATAAATTCGATACTTTAAATTCCAAATTGGAATTTATTTCTATTTATTGAAACAACCTGTCTCCAAATACTCCTCCTCGACATTCCGGACCCTGTTAGATCATAATCTAACATATATAAATTCTTATCTATTGGATTTTATTGGCCGTTAGATGAAAAAATGGAAAGTGGATGAAGTTCTAACGTCGTCTTTAAAAAGTAAGACGATAGACAATAGAGAATAACAGTTTTGAACGTCGTCGTACGTAGTTAGAATGAGAAGACGAGGAAAGCAGATATGACGAGACAATGAAAAAAAGAGGGTAGGGTTCTTCAACACGAGGACACGAGCAGATCGATGTAGAGGCGTTACATGTGACACGCTAGTGCAATCATTAAGAATGTGGTTTTCGGTGATCATTGTACAAGACATGCGCAGCCGTTCGCCAATTTTCATCGCGGGTTGAGCTTACTGACCCGCGTCATTCCTCTTCTAACGATATCTTTCAATGAACTCGCATCTGCGACGAAATCCTTGTGGTATACTTAACAATAGCTTTTTACTTGCGAATGGTTTCTGAAAAATAAATCCTAAATGGATCATTTTATAATTCGATGATCTCGTATGATTTTTGACGATTCGTTTGATAAAATCTTTCAGTGAACTAAGAATGAACGAAATCATTCTGATAGATACAGCTAATGAAATCTTCACTTGCTCGTAGAAGTAACTTCTAAAAAGGGAACCCCAAGTGTATCGTAATAATAAATTATGTCTCACGGTTGGTACATTTTCCTTATCGTAAAAGTCAACGACAATGAGGCGCGTGTTCGCGTGAAAATAAAACGGACGTCAACGTGTTCCGGCGTTATTTATAATAATACGTCGTTTGTTCGCGTTGTATCAATATACGTGGAACGTGCGGTGATTTGCGTCACGCGAAAATCATGAATGAAAGCTCACATCTCGCTTTTCCTCCCTTTCTCTGCCGCGTATATCTGAGCTCGCGAGAGAAGTTATGTAAATGTGTCCTCGCTTCAAAGATCGTCACGATCGCCAAAAGAGACGCGAAACCGTGCTTATTTCGTAACCGGTAACCTCCACCGGCGACACTGTGCAGCTTTAGCACTGTTGCGATCAGCTGGTGAGTTGTAACGATGACCCATTTTTCGGTGTTTTGTACGAATACTTTGTGCAATTTCACGTGCTGTTCTGTCCGAAATCAGACGCGGTCTACCATTTTGTGAAGAAATTGATGCATTACCATCTTTTTCTTATTCTTGTAACTATCATACGACTGACATCACATTTCTCTGCAATTTATTGACCTTTATCACATGAACAAATGATACTGTTCTTCTTATCTTCACTTAGTTGCTTCATCTTGGATTAAGCGTATTAAACAATGTGCAAACTGAAGAGTAATCTAATACTGACATAAAACAGTTGACTGCGAAGTAGTGAACACTCAGTGTTTCACTGTCTTGCAATTACACACTATCATAAACTTTTTTAATGAACCGTGCAAAACTGTAAACATCGTTTGAGATGTTTGCAAAATCTGCACAATATGAATATTAATGAAAGTACATTTTGTTAATCAGATGTACTTTGTAATTACTAGTACTTAGTCTTTACCGATCAACTGAAAAGTTAGTCGTATTATCGCGTTTTTTATAAAACCGGCGAAATGTGTGGACACTTTTGCTCGTCATTTTATATAATTATCGTTAATGTCACGACTTATTTTCTATTATTATGGTAATGTTTGTCTAATTCCATTTAATTTCCAAGTAATTATTATCTACCTAGATTCTAGTACAAAATTAGCAGCTTCGAGATTTTGCAACGATAATTGCAAGATGATTAGCTGAATAACTTGCGGTATGATAATCGATTTCTTTCTGCGGTATCATGTTGCTAATTAGCCTATGATCAGCTTCCAAGCTTCGCTCGTAGATTTAAGAAATAAATTTTAAACTTCCCTGGAAGTTGTTCCGAGCCGCGCTATGTCTAATGAAATGCAATCTACCCAATTAGCACCCTTAATCACCGAATGGTGCGAACAAGATCTACGAACGGTTATTCGAGATGATTCAAGTCATCGGTCAGCTTAATCCAATTAACGAGCATTCTGATCAACCATTTACGCAACGTAAGAAAGTCAAGGTCGCGAACCAGGATGGGGCGAGCGAAATCAACGAATTACTTGACTCACTCACCTTTACGTCGATGTGCTCCCATTTCTCGCCGAGGTAATCCCATTTGTTTGCCATGATCCGGCGTCACCGAAATCGTCGACGACGATGGAACAAGATGAGTTCTATTAATGTCGTGAAACGGGAAAAGGAGGAAAACCGGGAAGAGACGGGCAAGGGATCAGAGAGCACGGACGACGACAGGCAATCTCGCCGCCTCTCTAGAGATCACTAAAGACTTACATCACGCGATCCTCGAGCCCTACATCGAATTTACATTCGCGGCTAGAAATACGGGCGACTCGCGTGCGAACAAACCGGGGGTATTTTGGGAGAAGAGCATACCGCGCGAGCGCGTGACGTTTCGTAGCTGAAGAGACAGACTTTGCTCTATGAACAATGACTAGAAATCTATGTTTGAAAAAAGAGTCTAAGCAGAGATTGTTAAATTGTCGGATGAACAAAGTCACAAACTCGTCTCTTGTTGATGTTTAGGCATACGTTAAAGAATGAGAAATCTTTATATTAATATTAAGCGTGCATGAAAATGACTTTCAATTTAAATAAGTCATAAGCAAAACGATGATGTCTACTCGATTTAAAATTCAGGGTCGTACGCTTATTATCTGTTGTATGCGAACGCTTCTTGTCACATGAATTTCTTAATGAAATTTATACGCTATATTAATTGTCCAGAGATTTTCTTAATACAAAATTCATTAGCAACCAAAGTCAGGATGGCCGAGCGGTCTAAGGCGCTGCGTTCAGGTCGCAGTCCACTCTGTGGGCGTGGGTTCGAATCCCACTTCTGACAATTTATCTTTTTGCAATGTTTAACAAATATAAATTGTTTAATGGGAACGTTCTCCCTTAGATTCACATTCGAAACAATAAGACTTTCGAAGGCTTGAAAGAATTGAAAAAGGAGATATGTTTGATAAAGGCTTCAACGTTTGGAAGGATTGATTTTTCATTGACTGATAAATGACGATCATACTTCCTGCCATTTTCTATTGGGTGGGTGTAGATTGCAAATCTGGTTTGCGTGATGCAATTTCATGCGCACATTCTGTTTCCTACTAAGAAATGTAAATAGATGACGTATAAAGTGTGAATTGTTGAATAATTTCGGAACGTAATAATTAAATTAGATCTATGTAATATCTGGTGTAAGAAAGAAACTGAGATACGATTATTCACGATCGTCAATTTCTTATAAACTGATTGTTTAATCTGATCGAATGATATTGTATTATCATAGTTCTTTAATAATCTGACTTTTATTTAAAGGTGAATATGATATTGTTATCGCATACAGCATAAATCGATAACGATTTTTCAATAACGAAAGTCTCAATAAACGCGTGAACTAAGTATTTGCGTCAGCGCAGATAAACAAAAAACATGAATCATTTGTTGCAGATGCGCACTTAATGCGGCAAAGCTGGCAAGCGGAACGATAGAAAGTGCAGTCGGAATTGTCGGAATTACCGTGGTGGATAACAGTTAATTGTCGACATGGCGGATAGTGATTTGCTCATCACAATTTCAGGTCCCGCTCTATCATTATTATTTTACGAGAATGCTCGCAGCTGCGGAGACCAGGTAAAAAAAAAGAAATTCGTCGACCCTTACTTGTTATTAACGACTACCACTGATTTCTGCTGATTTCGCCCGATGATCCGCATTGCACCTGCCGTTTTAACCTCGAAAAGATCTAACCTAATGAAAAAGAAATTATGCAAACATTCAAATAGAAATATATTCTCCGTGTTCTAGATGGGATTTTTGTTAGGAGAAACGCTCGAGTTCGTAATAAATAAGTACACGGATTTGGAGAATCAAGTAGAAACAAAGAAAATATACAACAGTAATTATGAAACTTTGCAGTGTGTTATTGTCGCATAGGAGGTCACAATTTTACAATTGTTTCCCACCATTTTTAGATATTGAAGCTGTGGTAGCTTGCCCATTGCCAGATTCTTTGTATAATTCTATTGGTAGAATTAATAAGGAAAAATTGAAGGACCTTTTACGTGACAAAAACAAACAAGTAATAGGATGGTTTCGCTTCAGGCAAGACGTCAGCTTGGTACCGACGTTTAGAGATAAAGTATTACATAAAGAATTTGCGTCCTATTTTTGCAATGACAATGGTTCCAAGGAACAGTTCTTTGTTACGTGTTTGTTAAGTTCTTCCGTGAGCAACAGAAGAGGGATGCATAAGTTTAAACATGTTTTCTTAAGACACAGAAAAGGGTAAGTTGTTTTATTCATATTTGTATAATGAATTCTGTAAGTTTATTAAACACATTTAATGTTATAGGGTATTTGAACCAGTTCCTTTAAAGATAAGCAATTTAGGGCAGAATCCATTTGTACAAGAGGGATCAGATTATAAACTGACGCCTACAAATAAATCGTCAGATGTTCCAGATGCATTTGCGAAGCTCATAGAAACTTTAAAGTATATTTGATTTCATAATAATATGCATTTCGATTATCCTGGAGGGTTACATAAATATGAGAAAGTGTCGCTTTTCATTTTCAGCTTGGATTTAACAAGAACGTCTGGGGTCGAATCCGCTACTATTATACACAAAGCTGCTGAACAGCATTTAAATAAATTAATACCCGAGTTATGTAAATCTGATTTCGAGGTGACAGAGCTTGAGAGGCAAATTAAGGAATTCAAACGTAAAAAGAAGATAAAAGTTAATGGCAATTCGAATAACGTGGAAGGAACTGACGACCTTGAAGAGTGTCCAGATTATAACCACACTGAATGTCCTATGTTCAAAGATCGTTCCACACCACCACCTGCCCCTGTACGTGCGATGCAATCTTCAGATAGTTCTTCATATTTTTGCGAAGGTTACTCTATTATAATTTCTTTTTACAGAGCCAAATGAATACTACTCCTAAACTGAGAAATACACCGGTATCACAGATAGAAAAGAACGTTAATCAAAGCACATTAAGGAGGGTGAATGCGGATATGACGAACAGTCTGATTCCGAAAACTCCACCTTTAAATTCCAATGAAGAAGTGACAGTCAACGTTACGGAAAGTACGTCACGAAATAGATGTTTTTCCAAAATGGAGTCCGAAATTGTGAAAGAGTCGATTTGTAAAGGTGAAAAAAATGTATGCGGCATCGGAAGAGGTAGGGGTAAAATGATATCTGACGGTCAGTATCAAGGAGGAAAAAAAACTAGGACCACTGCTGGTCCGTTTGCTACCCGCACCAGCGAACGAATTTCGCGTATGCAAATGCAACAACGAGAATCACCTGAGGCAAACAATGTACAAAAAACTACTACTTCCAGTCCACCATACAGTCACATACTCAAGAAAAATTAGATTCTTACATTACTTAAAAATATAGAGCATTTTATGGGGAGGAGAGACGTCAAAAGAAGTTGTAGAGTATTTGTGCTATGCTCATACCTAAATAATTGTAAATATTTATATACTTTAAAATATGAATAAGCTGACTGCATCTGTGCTGTATGCAAGGCTAGTCTATTAAATTTGAATCTTATAAGAATATTAAACAAAACTTTCGCGTTGTGTTCACAATGTCGTTTAAACATTTTTAAGTGAACATTATAATTATAGACTGAACTATTAAATTATTTTTTCATGTGAGCTTTTCATATTAAACGTTCTCTCGCATTGAGGGGCTTTTGTTCTGTTTTATTTGAGTTTACATAATATATGTTCTGAAATATTTTTAACGCTCTATCATTCTAAGCAAACAAAATTCCACTGGAGCTTAACGAAATATGCATTAATTTTTTTTTCAGCTTTTTTTAAATTTCTCTGATTGCGTGCCATTAGATTTAAGCATTATTTGATGTGTTAAATGAATACAAATGTTTTACATTATCATCTTTTATAATTAACAAGTTAATACATGTATTAAGTACTTGTAAATAATTAAAAATTTCATAAATAATAATTTTTTTTAATATTATAACTGTAAGATATTCGAGCTTTTCGTAATATCAGGCTTTATCATTCACAGTTCATGAATACTTCAAAGGAATGTAATTAAAGTATGTCAGCAGGATTATTTGGAACTCCTGTGACTTCCCATATCGTAGCCGCGAGTCTCCTCGAGTGTTCCAACACACACGATGACGTTGCCAAACCGAGATGAACGCAATAAAGTTCGTAAATCCTGATTTTATTCGCAGATACCTTCGGGAAACACGTCTCCGCCAACTTCCTGCAATATTATGGAATAAATCAACTAAGAATTCAGGAGACGTAACTTTCAGTAGTACGAACCTGTAAAAATCGCCACAGAAAATACCCGGTATCGGAAAGTTTTTCATTAAATGATTCAGGTAAACGTTACACTTTAATGCCGAACCCTGTAAAACATTACATCAATAACAACGTGGCTATTAATGATTGTTACTTTATAGCTGTTCACTTACAGAACTATCTTCAAACCATAAAAAATAAGCGTAATTGAAGGTGGTATCTTTCCACATGACGGACAAGTGTCCTTCCTTTAAATGCATCCTGCTTTGTTTAACCATGTTCCAGATCTATACAAATATTTCTTAAGTAGAACGTGTCGATCCCAGCTGCCCCAGATTTTGGTAGATTACCTTTTTCGTTGTTAGAGCCAGGGTTTCTGGGTTCGTGAAGTCTAAAGTCGGAGCGGTCATTCGGTGAGTAGCTCTGTCTATGTAAATGAAATGCACGAGGCCTGGAAACTCTTCTAGATATTTGTTGATGGTTAGGGAAGTTCTCGTAGATTACATGGTATTAAGGACGTATATTTCGTACTTAAGTTTTCAAAGAAAACAAAAAGAATAGTAAGAGTTGTAAAAGGATATGATCCAAGAGTAAAATTCTTCAGTGCCTTTACTTTAAGGAAATCGCTGAAATCATTTAATTTCTGACGAACAAGCCTTCCCACCGTCGTCAGCACGTCAACACCTTGTTTCAAAAAGTTCTTGTCGAAACACGTTAATCGATACAATTCTTTCAAATTATCCGTGAATCCCGAGGTGTTAGATTCGATTTGAAGTATGGACTCCGGGTCTCTGGATTTCAGTAAATCCATGTATTTCTTCCGAACGAATTCCCACTTTGTTTGTAATCTCCTTTGACACATGTCGACGTCGTTACTGACATTAGCTCTGTTCTTCTTAATCCCGTCCAAAGCTTTTTTCATTGCTGCATCGAAGTTTTCAAATGCTGGCCTCAATTCATCAATATCCCTTTGAAGTTGCAAACCATTTATGATGTTCAGATAATGGAAACTATCGTATAATCCCGATGACGTTGCAAGATTAGTAACTTCAACGATCATAACGAGATTAATCCCGTCAGCTAATTCGAAAATGTGAACTGCATTAGCGGTATAGTCATGCACGGTTCCAAGTAGAATCAAATTGCTGTACAAATCATCATCCATAAGAGAATGAAGACCTTCATTGATAGAAGATTCTCTTGATCCTCCTACGAGAAATTAATTAGTATTACCAATCTACATTAGAAAATTTAATCAATCCTAAACATATGTAATAAAAATCGTACTAAATAAATTTGTGATGTCTTCCGAAGTAGGATTCGCAAGCTTGGCTCCAAAAGTTATTTGCTCCTCTTTGGAGCAATTAGTTTCAGGTAAAAGAATGTCAGTTCTGACCTCATCATTGTCATTCGTTTCACACTGGGTATCTCCTTTTCTTTTCTGATTTACTACCCAGCAAAGAAGCATCATCAGCAATATATCAGAGGGATACAAATCGCGTGCATTCTTACTAGAGTACAACGAAAGAAACTTCTGTTCCACCAGTATTAAAATGTGTACATTCGAAAATTCGGATTGTGCCTTTAATTTATCGCAGGCATCGTGTAATACTTTTAATATTGCTACACCCAGGTCTGTATTGATCGATAATTGTTCAATTGCCTCTGTGAGCATACTCTGTTCAATGTTCCTCAGATGCGCCCATGCATCCAATAAAGAGGAGACCAAACAGACTTTTTGTCTGTTTATTTTTAATCTGAAATAATACCATTTGCCATAACATTCATCAATGCATAAAACACGTGTCTGAGGTAACATTTTAACTTACACTGCAACATCTGGTCCACAAACGTGCCTTACAATTGCTACGCATACGCCTAACGTTCTTTTCATTAATTTCACGTCATCTGTCGAGATATAAATAAAAGTGTATCCCATAAATTCGTCGAATACCATGTTCGTGCCATCATGACATTTCATAGAGGTGTAAGAATTTCCAAACTGAGAGGCCATCACATATTGCGATGTGACGATAGGTGAAAATAATTGCATTATTATATTTGGGTTCAATTTGGAATCCTCGACTGCATCCTGTGTAGAATTAATTGGCAAATTTGTATACTTCTGTACATTTAATATTCCGCATTTAGCTAAAAGTTTTCTTGTTATGCTTCGGTAAGAGCGATGAAATAAAATCACTCTGTATAATTTTATTAAATATGAGATAGAAGCATACCTTGTTTTCGGAAATTAGTCCTTGAATTTTTGCCAGTTTCTGAATGTGATTCGCGAATTTTTTGTTGCACTTCGTGAAAAGAACATCGTTCAGGTGATCGAAGATTAAAATACCCTTCATTTTTTTAATTCGATTGAGAACAACAAATCGAGTCTATACGCAACAAAGTTAAAACGATATTTATTTAACATCCATGCTTAAGACCCCGAGATCTATGTAAGTAATTCAATGCTTCATTATCAAATGTCAAACGCGGTTGCCTAATGTTCATCGGCCAGCCATTTCAATCAACGATCGTATGTCGCCGCACGTAAAGAGACTCTCTTAAGTAGATTTACTATTACAAAAAATGCAGACGATGAAGTACTTGGATTATCTACTTCGCGTGTTTTTCTAATACACGCTAGATGTCCCTTATTGTTAGTCGAAGCGTGGACTTAAAGTCCGCAAGTCGAAGCAGTCGAAGCGCGGAGTACTGAAATAGCGAAGTTTCCGTGGGTACACAGACATTGCCAAAATAGTCCTTTTTGTAATAAATAAAAACTTGCAGTATTAAGAAATAGCGAAACTCAGTGTAGGTATTTGTAGCTGACAACTACAATTACAATTTTTGTCTGAACCATCTTTCGCTAATGTCGATAATTAACAAGTATTTAACAAAAAACGAAAAAACAGTTTATTGTAAAATACTCGTTAACTATTGATGATAGAAAAAAAAATGTTTCATACGAAACTTGTAGCTTTCCATGGTACTCACAATTTTCGTTTCAAACATTTTTCACTAGCAGCTACAAGTAAGCAGTTTTTGGCAATAAACGAAAATTTAGAAAAATCTGGGAAGGTATAGATAGGGCAGCAGGGCTATTTTAATAAAAGACTCTGTAGAAGTATGGGTTTATTTTGGAACGTCTAAATCTAAAAAGAAAAACTACAATGCACAAGGGATATTCTCTTAATTAAATTACAAATTTCATTCTGTATTTTACTAGCACAATGAGCGATAGGATTGCTTAATCTGATGATAAGGGACAAGAAAGTGGGTTTTAAAATATTTTGAACAACAGTATATTATACAATATAATATATTGTCACAGTTTGCTCGTCCCATAAGATCTCTCGTTTCCTTTCTCTCTCATCTAAATAGATCCTAAGCTACTGCTTTTCATGTTGTTTCTTTTCTAATCGTTTCCATTCGTTTCGACAAAAATTTCTGTCTAAGAATCATAGACGTGGTTGCAGCATTTTTATTTCACAATACTCTTTAATCATCTGTTGTTATTGTAAATTACTTTTTATAATTCTTCTAATTTCTTCTTCTACAAGATTTATTTTTATACTTTTCATTATCTAGTTCTCCTATTTTTATTTTTACATCGTGTAAAGAAATTTCATACTCGTTATGTACAATATAAAAATAATACCGCCTTCTCTTTCATTGCACTTCTAATTCACGAACGAGTGCAAGAGTCTAGAGAAAAACGACGCAACCACGGTCCATCGGGAATCGGAATCGAGACTGTTTAAGATTAAAGTGTTCAAACAGGTTCCTCCGCTTCTTTTTCGTTCTCTTCGCAAACCATTTCAAGTACGTGCTAGTATTACGCAAACATAAAAATATAATTAAAAAAAAGCCGAATTTTGGCGAACACTTCAACGCTCTCCTCTTTTACCTTAGTTACTCCTTAATACTTAATTAGTATGTAGATGCTTATTGTCACGTGTGTCAGAGTGCCTATTAATGCTCTCGTTGTAGAAACATACAATAATTCATGTTTGCCTCTAATATCAAATTATTTAAATCATTTATAAAATTATTTAAATTATTCAGAATCTTAGAATTTTACTAATCATATTATCAATAGGCTTCAGATTTAAGAGAACGTAATTCACTTTAAATTCTTCAACTTTTCACATCTCTTCTGATTTCAAAGAACTTGTATAAAGTATTTGAAATATCACAACTATCTGCTCGATTTTCTAAATATGTTTGTAAAGACTATCTCAGGATCGATAGGCCATGCATCGATAGACACCCTGATCACTGTTTCTTTTTTTTTTTTAATTGTTTGACGTGAATAATGAAATGTATTCCATAAAGAATACAAACACATAGTTAAGACGGGAAACCTCAGTTTAATCATGATGTAGAGTTTTGACGATTCGTCCTTTTCGTTATAATAAAATTACATAAAAATTAGAAGTAAAGTATTGTCTGAATCAGTCCACAATTAATACTGTTCTAATATTTCGGTATACTGAGCATCGCTGGTTGGAAAAAATGTTGAGCATACAGCGACTGTTTGAAATTTAAAATTTCTCCATTTCCTTATCCTTCGGAAAGGATAACGATAGACGAATCGCCATGATTTGCGAGCTCCGATGAAAGTAATTAAATTATCATGAATGCTATGTATGGACGCAACAGGACATTTCTGCAATTAATCAAAATCGGGTCCCGGAAGAAAACGCTTTCTGAAAAAATATGTTTTTGGTCCTAGAACAATTTTCGATATGCTGAAATTTCATTGAAAATTTCCGTAGGCTTCTGTTCATTGAAAATCTTAATACGAGATTTGCCTCACGGGTCGTTTTCCTTCTTTTGCAAGAAGGAAAATTGTGTGGAGACAAGTTTTAAAAAATGCGACAATAATGCAAATATTTTAAGACTAATAAAAAGGAATGTATATAAAAATGACGGAAAATTGTGATGTTCTTTCGATATGTCAGGATAGTCAAGCAGACTGTATAATTGTCGCATCACACTTCGTATCTTTAAAAATGATTACACCCGTGAGAAAGAGAATATTGTAATCGAGAAATCCGTGCGTCAACAGTCGGTTTAAAAAAAGTGGCATTAAAGATCGAAACTGACTACGACTCGAATAACTACGATAAATAAAAATCACAACGCGTGAGCAATGACGTTCATTGCCGATGAGGATGAGATAAATCGTTAAGTCTTAAAAGGTTCGCACTTGATCAATTAAATTACAAGACAATCTCGCGAGCTGCCTGACGTTCCGCTCCTTTCATTTTCCTCTGACGTTTAATAAATAAGGAAAACTTCGTATCTGTTGGATTCCGTAACTTCCTCGTTGCACAGTCCGCAATTCTCAACGTGCATCTTGAGGTCTTAATCAATTTACTGTTTCTTTATCATTTACAAACAGTTGTTTCTCTGATTCATTGTAAACGTTGAATATAAATTAGGAATAAAGTGTACAAAATTTCGGACAGTTAAGATGTCGATGAAAAAATTATGTCAATTTCAACATCATGGTAATGTTATAATTTTGTACGAAGCCATAAGCTGCTCTCTTGATCTATTCAATTGTACCCCATATATTTTTCATCGAGTACAAAAAGAATGGTTTTACATGTAAAATAGTTAAGGTTGTATGAAGTGAGAATGGGGAGACCTGGCCATGAACGGTCAACTAATTTTCTAATACCACGAATCTAGCATAATGAAACACGCAAAGTATCTAAAACTAATTATGGTAAAAATTTATAAATTTTATTCTGTGACATTATTCTATAAGACGAAGATTAAAATTCATACCATGCACGGTTGAAAGAGAATCTTCCACGATATTTTACAACATATCTCTTAGACATTCACCCCGCACGCATACATGACAAAAGAAGAAGGAATGATAAAAAGAAACAGGGATACTAGGAAACGGACTAAAATTGTCTTAAGAATCTTAGATTACACTTAAAAAAGTATAAAAATCCTAAATTCGTACGGTCGTAAGCTTGCTCCGTGTCGCACGAACGTGCGACGAAATTATCGACAACTTAAATCCGCGCTCGAAGATCTGAAGAGAATCGAACGAAATAAACTCGTCTAGCCAGAGTCAGTCGACTGACTGTCTGTTCTTCGCTTGATTCGATGAAGAATCGAAAATCTCGCGATTCTATTGTATACGTTTATGATGCACGCGCCAACAACAGTGGCAGTAAAACACGATTATTATATTATGCGATCGAGTGCCAACACGTTGCGATATTTCCACCCTTCGTTTCTCTAATTACCCCCCGTTTTATAACGAATCGAAATTTACGGACAGAACGTGAATTGTTTTAAGTCAAACGCCGTGTTAATAAATAAGCTAGAAACATTCTATAAATTAAAATATCTATTTCTAGTCGAAAGTTAACATCGAAATGCTCGAAACGAAGGGTCGAATCACGAGAATGGAGTTGATGCGATATGCGATAAAACGGATATAGTAACAATAAAATGTCTCTGTCAAGTTATCAGAGAGATTTGAATGCATTCACGTGTCCAGCGAAGATTTGCGTTTTTTTTTATGTTAAAATACATTCTTTTTCTTGTGGTCATTATCTTCGCTGGAGCCGATGATCGATTGCCGCGAAAATTTTAACAAGGATGACATTTGAATAGCAGAATCAGCTAACTATTTACTGGCAGGCGTCCTAATTCGATATGGCTGCCTCTGATCAGGACGTCTTTCACCTTCTCGTAAACGACGAATATTATTACTACTCGAAATCGAATTCATCGCGTATTCCTTAAACGTTTTCCGAGTGTCTTAATAATATACATCTGATTCTTTCGTGGCTGGAAGTCATCGTTGCGAAGACTAAGAACCATTCAGAGTGTGGTTTAAACCTGAGCGGGTTTCGACTTGCCAACGGCCAGTATTATCTTCTGCAGGAACTTCGTGACGCTTACTGTGAACAACAATTTTTAAATTCAATCTCTCGGTCTCCCTTGAATGTTCTAGAGAGGGGAGAGATCAGTAATAGATGTAAATGTTATTACGCGACGTCGTTAAGTCGCGACATAAACTCAATCTATCGGTTTAACTAACGACAACACGCTTTAAGTCGTATTAAATGAGCAGTCGGACTCTTCTGGGTAATTAGCTCTGTGATTAGTGACACTTGAGTTACAATCTTTACGGGTGCGCCATTAATTAACAGCACTGTACGAGTCAGTGTGCGTGGTGCTGATCATGTTGTGAGTGCAGCATGCAAACGTAAAGTTGAACAATGTTTCAGCGAACTTAAGTTAAAGCATTGTTCGTCAAATGTAATTTACTGAACGGTGAATGTGACCGAAACATCGTGTCACGTTTTCTTCTGACGCGATTCTTGTATGAAGTTAGAGAACTAAAATATTTGATGAAAGATAAGTCTGTACAGTGCCGGTGAAATATCGAAGAAAGTAATAATCTGCATGCATAATGATCGAGGAGGAAGAAGCATTTCAATGAGAAAAATGAACGATTGATAAGCATGCGTGATATGAAAAGAGTTAAATTATGTCATAGTGTATCTTCTCTGTTTTGAACCTTAGTCTTTGGTCCGACGACTACCATCATCTTCTGCAATGTTTTGGTAACGGCGCCTGCGGGAACAGATTGTTGTTAAACGGAAACGAAACATAAAAATTTAGTAAAAATAAAAATTAATAACTTTATGGGTTTAATAAAATTCAGCTAGTCTTTGGTCGAAACTGGATCAAAGAGGATAATACGAAACTCAAATATTCTTTCTGATCGACAAATCAATACTTCTTTATTATTAAATGAAGCTTGAATTGTAATTTGTACTTACCGACTCCTTTTTGAAAGAACTTCGGCTTATTTTTCCACACGACGAATACGAAGTACACCGGTATAGACGAGAGGATCATCAAGCAACCGTACCCTGAAAAAGAATCAGTTCTCAATTATCTAATTAATCTTAAGGAGAGGATTTTTTTTATTTACCTGTTTCCACGGGACTAGCGTACATAGGCACGATCGTTACGAAGAGGGTGGCGAGAATGTAAATTACAGGGAAGAAAAGGTTCACTCTAATCGGCCTGAGCAAGTTCGGTTGCGTCCATCTGAGCCACGGTAAGCAGAGAACAGATACGCCTATGCTCAACTGCAAAAAATTATCGGTCAAAAGTGAGTAGTTACATTTTATTAATTCCTTGATGATTAAACTACAAGATGTCGTGACAAGGTCAGGCGATGTGACAAGATAGTCGCGTTTACGATCCGCTATAAAGTCGAATAATACGTCCATATAATGAAAAATAATACAATGAATCTATAATATGGAATTAATTAGAGACATCGCGCGAAGTACTAAACCTGAATAATGGTTTTGATTCAATGCATTTCTTGAAACGAGAGACAATTTTTAGCGTACTGTGAAAACAATTTCTATCATTGTTTCAACGAATCGAACAAATAACTTTTAACGATTACGTTGGATGTAAACCGATAATGATATAAAAATAGAATGTATACAGTGGAAGTCACATACCCAAGTAGCGAAGCCAACGTAATTGATGAGAGCGAAGATATCGGAAGAGCAGAGGTACACCATGGATAACAGAGCCTGTAATGGAAATGAAATTTCAATCGTTTCAATGCTGCTTACTTTTCTCAATCCTTTAGTGTCAACAGTGCTCTTAAAGAATCCCGTTTACTTCGGAGGATAAATAAGAGACCGCAATTCGATCCGAGAATTGCACAAACACTTTTCTAAACGAGTTCTAAATTAATTAGAACGGCATTCGAGTGGTAAATTAATTGGAAAGTCGTTCTGTACCATGCAGAGGACGGCCGGCGTAGGGGTGAGCCTCGAAATTTGAATCATTGTCAGTATCTCAGGCATCTGGCCCTCGCAGGCGCCGGCGTAAAACAGCCTCGAGGACGTCAGAAGAATTCCGTTGACGGCGCCAAACGTCGACAGGGCCACGAACACGGGTATTACCCACGCGAACATACCGAACAGACGATTCGCGAATGTCTGTAAAAATATTCTTTATACGACCGATTCAGATTTGTAAATTTTCACTGGAGCGAAAGCCAACTTACCACCGCGACAGCTTCGCTCCCGAGAACCTCCACCGGACTCAACGTCGTGTAAAATGCCACATTTGCGAAAACGTAGACAAGAGTAACAAGGATGCATGAGATCCCAATGGCTTTCGGCAAATTTCTAAAGGAATAAAAGAAAATACAATATTGACAGTCTCGGATTTGATTTACACAACTGGGATTTTAGTTTGCGGCGGACGGAACGAGAACTCGATGGAAAATTTGCTGAGTACTCAAAATATTTGACCCTAAATAGTTCTTTGTACGCGGAGTAAAGAACCTCGGTTGACCTCGTGTCCAAGTCAATAAAAGATTTACTACGACCCTCCACAGCTTCTTAATTAATAGATACACAATACTGGCTGTTGCAATCGCTGTCAATCATTGCACGAGACTCCGCCCGAGTCCGTACACGTTTTGTTTAAATAATTTTCACGCTGATTCTGAAAACCGCATCGATAACATTTATAATTACAAAACCGATCTCTTCAACCTTCGTTCTATTTATTAAATAGAAGATCTTGCAAAAATAATAATTGCAAGTATACTTCATGCATTATCACCTCAATGTGTATATCATAGCAATTTCCATTGTACGTATATTAAAGCCGCGATATTTTTTTAACCGTTCAGTGAAATGACTTATCAGCAGCTTACTTGACAGGGTCCTTCAGTTCCTCGATGATGAAATTCAAGTAGTTCCAACCGTTGTAAGCGAACAGTCCCGAATAAAAGCTGAGTGCTATCGACGTCACTTCTGTGTTCGTGTTTTCGAACGTGAAATGCTCCGTGTGCCCTGCAAAATACGGATGAAAGTGATCGATCAGCCATCGTTAGCCATTCCGAGGAATGCGTCCATACACATACGTTTCGCAATGTTCCAGGAGAAACTGCCACGACGAGCTAACGGAGCTAACGAACTCCCGAGTGTAGAATTTAATTAAAAATTTAATGGATCGTAATTAGATATGATAAAAAGAAACTGGAACGTCGTAAACCCGCGCGTGTCTCTCGATCTTCCTTCTTCGAGTTTGCAGTAAATTCTCACGCTGGTTGAAATCAAAAGGAGTTCTCAGGTCGATAATTCAATCGTACGGAGTGCCATTCGAGCGCAGTGAATAGGTCAATTTAAGCGATTTCTTGCACGGGCACCGCACCGGTGCGCTTCGAATCGTCCTTAAAGCGCCCTTAACCCACCTTTTTGATTGGGCAAATTGTCTCGTCCGGCAAGTGAAAAGACGCCTAACGGTCTTACACTGGCTCTGTCAAGGGTGGTGTGGGTGGTGTAACATTAACGCGAGCTTCCGCGAGTTCTTGCTCAAGAAATTGCCGTCGAGCTTATTGCGTTTAACTCGAAACAAACGATGGGAACACTCGACACGGGAACTATATACAGCTTTTACGCTTCCGTTCGCAAAGTTTCACGTCCCACGTTCGCACGACAGACTTCGAGATTAGATCGCGAGTCGAGTGACAAACAGTTTAATCGTCTTGAAGAGCATCAGAGATAAAAAAAATTGTTCTAATTAAATGAATGAAACCGTAGAAAATTGTAAAGCTCGCCGAAGCTCGTCGAGCCACTTTTTTTTCCGTCCAAAGAATTCCTGGAATATCGATACAATTTCTAACAGACCGTTCGAAGAAACTCTCTTCTTTATTAACAATGACGGGGCGAAAATGGAACTTTCTTGCCTCTCCCGGATCACAAAAGAAACTCAATTTACACGGAGAAAGTCGAGTCGACGGCGAACAGCTCTACTTTCGATATGGTTTCACCTTTTTATATCGAAAAAAGAATGAACCTATCCTAAGCAGAAGATAAACTGCAAGAGTCATTGAACTCACCAGTGAATAGTTGATAAGCCCCGGTGAAAATGATAATGAAGAGGGCCAGCAGCTTCGCGTACGTGAAGATGTCCTGCACTCTCGTCGCCCATTTCACGTCCCAGCAATTAATGAACGCCAGGATACCTAAAAAAAATTTATCAAACAAACGTCCGTCAGTCGCGATAAGTAAATTCGTAGGCGTTGATTAATTCCCACTCGCGTTAAATTAGATTTACTGATCAGCAGAATTAATCAGAGAAGCCAGTGAACGCGTTCTTTCTTAATAAATCAAATGCACCAGCACGCTACGATGCCACGCGACTATCAATTTACCAAACTCTCATGTTCATTATATTACAGTCTGGTTGATAAACGTTAATCACAAAGACGATTACAACGAACGATGCACGAACACGTGCACTTAAGTTCCGTTTACCATTATTCACCGATCAAGATATCTCACGGAATTTATGTTAAGTTTTTGTTAATCTTAATCTTAGATCGAACGCTAAATGTAACTGGAGTGAGGCTATTAGAATGCAGACAGTAGAAGCAACAACGTTTCTACAGAAAAGTGCTAATAAAAAAAGTATCGCGGTCGAATCGAGAACAAAGGAGATTAGGGTAGATAAACGCACTATGCACTACTTGTGTTACCCTAGTAACAACAATGTCGTAACTGGATGGTACTCGAGTAAAACGAACGACTCTTGTCTCGAATATGTCTAACCGTTTACGCACCCTGTACGCACTTAAGTAGTCAGCGAACTATTCATTTGCACCAGCGAACTAGTATAGAGCCGCATTTTATTGCGCGGAACCGGTCGCGTACAGGTCACAGTCAGAAGCTAGCGTTTCAGACTAATTGGCACCAGTCCAACCATGACGGCGACGTTAGGGGTGGAATCGACCGTGGATGGCTATCGACCTGCTCGTTGGCAAACGGGAAAACAGGTGCTCTTCGTATCTAGCTTAATAGTCATAGCCAGGCTCGAGCCTAGTTTCAATATTGAGCGAACGTCTGATTCGTTAAATAAAATATTAAAACCGCGTTATAGACATTCCGTATTAGGGGAAATTGTAGCGAAAGGAGGATTTTACATTTAGACCTACTTTTAATGCCGTTCGTTCAGTGCGCCAATGTTCTGACGCAATCGGCAAGACATTTTGCACTTTCAATGTCCCATGACTCTCTTTAAAGTGATTATGTGACTGTTTTACGTACGATACATGCACGCAGTTTCAATTGCACTATAAAAGTATTAAACTGGACACAATTACGTTTTAATAAGCTTGCAATTTCTAACTAGCCATGAAGTGAAATTAAAGTTCAGTAGCTTCAAAAATCGATGAGCTTAATTTACATATTTTATTTCGAATCGAGAGCGTTCCTTGAAAGTATTTACTTTCGGTTGACCTGGTAAATGAAATGTCGAAATACCATCGAAATGGACAATGAATTCGTCCTGGTAGGGAAACGCGCGTTCTTGCACGGTCAGGAAAAAAGGATTCCACCTTGTCCTTGGCTTGTTAACGAAGAAAAGCAAGAAATGTCTGACGCAACATCGCGAAGAATATCGCGAGACTTTCCGCCCTTCCCCCCCCTCGACCGGCTGTTCCTCCTTTCTCGGCTCTTCGCTAGTGCCGTCTTTCGCAATTCGAGTCCCTTGTATAGTTTTCGCGACGAATACGCTAGGAATTACGATGGAATCGTCCGAGTTCGTAGGACTTAGGACGATTCCATATTTATTGCAAATTAATCAAGTCATTTTTTAAATTATGGTAATTAGGGTGATCATCTCGTAATTACAAATTATATTGATAAATTCGTATTGTTTATATTATATAATATCAACTGTCAGAAGCTTCTTATGAATTAGAATACGTTTCGTCGACCAGGTGATATATTGTGATAAGATGAGAGCGAGCGTCTTGAGAGTCCCGTTCTTAAACATCACTTCCACTTCTTTTGTCTGCTATCTTGATTCCTCTTCGCTCACCCCGGGAGCCCCCTTCGACGAATTATGCTGTTGCGGCCGTCAGTTGACACGTTATTAGAAGATTACGTTTAATCGCAATGGGACGTGATTGCTGGCGCAGCCTTTTCACTCGGTATTGACCGCCGCCGGCGCGTCCTCCGGCGACGCCAGGCCCGATCGAATCGTCCGCTGGCCGATATATCGATGCTGCTCAGGTCTCGGCCGATGTCAATGCCTTCTTTTCGCAGCGCAGTTTATCTCTTCAAGAATCACAACGGCAAAAACGGAATACGCTTTCTTTTGTTCTGTTGTATGATTAACGATTGAATTAATGATTACGATTAAGTATACTTGGCGCGTCGAGAAAAATCGTTTAAAGATGTGACGTGCATGTGCGACGATACTGCTGTGATACGAGTAACGTCATGCTAAATCGACTGGATTTCCCTTGGACTTAATTATTGATCTTCATCAACTGTGCTGTCTTATTCTGGGAATTCATCTTTATCTGCAACACTATTACAAGTGGCCTCGATGAAGTAATGATAGAAATAAAGCTCGACGAAGAAAACTGGACAGTCGAAAAGGCGAGACATTCATGACTCCTTCAAACTTGTTTCCTGAACTCGCGATTAAAGATTGAAGCGAAACTCAGTTCCAAGATAATTAAAGGATAAGAACGCGGAATCTGTAATGATCTGACTTTGTAAGAACTGTTTCGAGACCGAAAGTGGTTTCGCGTTCTTCCTTTGCTTCTCGGAAATTAAACGGAACTCGTTTCCTTCGCGCCATCGGAAAATCCGATTCGCTGTTCCAGCCTCTTACATTCATCGTGAGACAAGGCGCGGTTCTGGCGAGATTCGCTTCCGGTTTGCCAGGAAATTACGCTCACGTGATTGTAATTAAGTCTGCTAATTAATCTTAACGAAAAAGTATGAGAAGATCAAGTTGGGATTAAAATCCAGCTTGCTGTCAACGTTCGACATCGAACGAGCCACGTTGAAGGGCGTTTGTTAAAAAATTTGCAATATACGCAATTGCTTGAAACTGCATTACGAAACTTAGACGACGCATACCTTTCATTAAGCAAGAAATCGTGAGACACGTTCCGCAAACGAAGCGAAACAAAGTTATTTATGTTTTCCTCGTCCGTCGCGAGCCGAAGCAATCGAAACGCTTTGTTCGCAAGAAAATTGAATAAAAGAATGAAATATTTTTGCCAGCACGTACTGTAAAATGATATTATAAGGCGGAGGTTTTATGGCGGAAGGACACCGGCGACCGCAAGAACGCGATACCGTCTCTGTGGTCGTTCCCTGTGATCCCCGAAAAATACGTTTTTTCCGCTCGTCCTGCGGGATCCGATCGACTAACGGTATTCCTGTTCGCGCGGGGAAAAACGGAACGCGTTTCATACACACAGAAATTATTTTTGTTCTGTTTTCCCCTTCTTGTAGTTAGATTTTCTGCAGGTTCAAATAAATCCGTACTTTCACAGTGTTAGGAAATAGCCTAACGGGAGTCTGGAGTCGAGGAGAAGCGGCGTATGCAGAATAATGACACGATAAATAATTTCCGGCCGCTGAAATAATAAGCAAAAACGAAACTGAAGCCTAAGATAAAATCCTTGTAGACATTTGTTCTCATTGAAAATGGAGAAAAACAGTACGTGATTTCATGACACAATTTCATTACGTTACTCGGCCTAACGTAACGTGTTTCCCTCAATGATTCATGGCATCACGGAAAGTCCGATTGTTCCGGCACGATACTTGATCGTTCGAGATCATTTTTTCAGCGAATAGCGTACCGAGCAAAAAAAGAAACGGAACGTTCTTACGTGCAACGTAATAGCACATTTGTTCGCATAAAATATTAGCAAACGCTCGAAGGTCATCGTCATTGCTTGCGATTATTGCAAATTCCAGCTCGAACCGGCGTTTCGCCATCGATCAGCCGGTAACAAATGTTTGATTAACTCTGATGTATTTCGGAGGTAGAATTACATCATCATAAATTTTAAATCAACGTTTCATTTCAAAGCGTCTCCTTGCTTTGTATTGTCTGCGAAAAATGAAACGGTAGATAACAATCTAACAAGATATTGATTGGCAATCGATCGAACTCGAAATAATTGAAATCCCACTTGATTAATTCTTGGACGACGATGGGAGGCCAAGATTTCCCGGAGGATTTATTAAAAAGAGGGAACAACGTTCTTCCGAGTCGCCATGGGACGTACTATCATTCGAGAGAAAAACAGGGAAACTAGGTTCCAAGGCTAGAATTATTAAGGGAATTACAAATTGTTCGCGTAACAAGCCGCAGCATTTAGCTTCTCGAAAGCTTTCCGAAGGACGGCATCAACAATGAGAAATTCTCCTCTGTGGAAGAAATGACCAAGGACGAGGCGAGGATATAAATCCGTGGACCATTAGGATATTACCGATTTCTTCGAACAGAAGAATTCTAAGGAGTCAAGAATAGCTGCACGTAATTCGTTCCCCGGAGAACACCTTGACTTGTGTACTTCGTCTCTTATAAATCTTCAAGTTTCCCACGGAGTTTTAATAAATATTTTCTAAGAATTAAAATAGTACATTCAACGAACTCTCATATCTTACAATTAAAAGAGAAATTATGAAAGCTCCTCTTTAATACGACGTATTTATTTTATATTACATTTATTAGAACGGAAGTTTAAGGACCGGCGGTATATCAATGGTTGCCCGGAGAAATTAATTCGTACGAGATTGGTTAAAAGGAGCCGAGTCAAGAGGTGGTTAAAAAGATGAATAACAATAAAGTAGAGGGAAACTAATTTGATTAGTCGAGGCTGGTCATGAATGACAACGGAGGAGAGACATTCAATTTGCGGTGGACAGTCTCTATGGTGTTCTTGGAACAATCTTAAAATCTGATCGTTCTCAGTAGAGGTTTCTAACGTCGCGTCAATTAACCGGAGCCTCGAAGCTTAATCTTCGTGAGAATAAATAATCCTCTAACAAAGATTCTACCAATCTTTATTAAGATATATAAGAAGGAAAGTAATCACTCACATATACAGCATGCCGCGAGTATCCTCGTGGCGTCGTCCGGGGGTGTGCAGTCCGGGAACAGCGGCTTCAGCACGTAAACGCTGAAAGTCAAGGCCACGATGGCTTGGCTGCAAGGCCGCACTATCATACACTCAACCCAGAGCCTGATGAACGCCAGGAAAGGTCCGAAGGTCTCCATGATGTACGCGTAATCGGCGCCTGACTTTCTGATCATGCAACCGAGCTCCGCGTAACAGTACGCGCCTACCTGTCGTGCAACCAACGAGCAATCGCTTTGAAACGTGGCTACTCAATAAATTAACATTTATAAGACTTTGGAACCGATCAACAAATTGAGAACAGCTAAGATGGAGCAAAATCTTTTCATACATTACATAATTTTCTGCTTGATCGTTGGATCTTTCGTATCATTTACGAAACAGATTGATCGGGTTGAATCAGACTAGATTACAGACTGAATTACATACTGAGAATATCATAGCTAGATGACTGGTCAAGGAATAGATCTAATGGTAACGGTACGCCGTAGTTTCATGTGTCTTAATAAGTGGAACAGAAACAATCATGAATTCGCGTGAAGAGAACCTACCGTGGAGAAGATGCCGGAAGCTGTCCACACCAGAAGACTCGCGTTCACGCTCCCCGTGTTCTTGAGCACGCCGGTCGGGCTAACGAATATGCCAGATCCAATAATGGATCCCACGATCACGGTGATGCCGTTCAAGAGGGACATCTTCGCCTCGAGCTTGATCTCCTCGTTGCCTTTGTCGGCGGTCGGAACCGGGTCGTACGGCCCCTTCTCGCCATCCTTGATGCTCCCCGACTTCGACATCCTCCCTGAAACGGAAACGATAAGAAGAGACCATTTAACAAAAATCTACTTAGAATAAAGAAGCAACTGCACATTAAGTTTTTTCCTAATTTACTTTTTATCCTAATTCATTTGTACAGACAGTAACAATGAAATTGAGCCAGTTTGGGTTTGTGTTAGTTTCCCCTAGGTTACCTGATTACTGCTTAACGCGGTTGAAAATGTCGTCTGTCAGAGTTCGGAACAAGAGTGCTCCCAAATTATGGAAAACGGGCTAAGATATAGGTTTTTTGGTTTACGTGGTAGGGATTAAAATTTGTATGGTAGAGTTATCAGGGTGAGTATTTGGGGATGATGTAGCAAGGACAGGGTTCAGAAATGATGCAGCGAAGATAGGATAACATTTGCAAATATGACTCAAAGAGTAAAGGAGAAGAGAAAGCGACGTGTCATTTGGTATACAACACAGCTATGATGATTTAAATAACGTGCAGTTTGCCAAAAACGTACGGTCCTTCGCGTATGTCTTAGAGATTTCTATGCGGTATGCAATGTGTTAAAAGTGGAAATGCAATACATCTTGCGCAACCAATGATGATAACAATTCTAACATATAATTAAAGATGATGATAACAATTCTAACTTATAATGGAGAACGATATTAGAATTCTTATTTTGGTAGACCTTGCGTATACGTAAGCTCGTGATGTTTTGTTATCGTTTTGCAAACTCTGTTCTAAATGATAATAAGCAATTGTGAAATCGCCAGTATATGTTCGATATTTATCTATCGAATGAATAATTTAGCAACGGAAAAGTTCTGAACCTTTCAAGTGTCCTACTTTTCCGCGACTGCCGACTCGAAGTCGAAAACGGCACCTGTTGATCAATTCGACGGTTCATTCGAAATAAGGAAACACGGAATACATGTGATATTTATACCGTCTAACACTTGCAATTCCTACGCTCCATAACATTAAAGCAACAGTTCATGAAGAACAGAATCGGAAACCCTTGTTATCAGTAAACTGTGCTTTTAAGCAAGAAGCTTCTCCACAATTTCCATCATTCCACCCTCCTGAATAATGTATTTCTGTAAGAAACGGTACGACGCTTGTAGCTAGCCTCCATTACCCGATTCATCTTCAGACTCCCTACTCGTCTACCCCATTGCCGTTCCGCAAGAGAATAAAAAGAAAACGAGAATTCTGTCGATATTTAATAAAAAAGATCGAACATTAGCTGTTATCATAGATTACGTATATTATGCTTGAATTATGACATTAAAGGTATTTTTTTTTAACGAAGTTATCAATGTCTGAACCGTTAGATTTGTGACGTAAACGTCTTGTCGTTACTCTTGCTGAAAGGCAAAATTTATACTCGGTCTTGACGTACACGTTGATAAGCAAATTGATGTAAATATATTCTCGTTTGATAAAACGGCTTCCAAGCTCGCCGAGTTTCCTGGTGCAGGTGGAGAACTCGTTTACAAAAGTAAATTAAATAGTTTCGTCTGTTCAGACAGAAACTGGACAAAATCATGTACGACAATCGTTCGTCAGTAAAGATTAAAACGTGCGATAAGAAATTGCAATTTTATGCAAAAAAACTAGTTACGTTTGGATACTTAACGTCCGTCCGCGAAATATGGTCTGTCGTTTAAAGTTTGCAAACTTAAACTAGTTTGCAGAGGAACGGAATTTTTACCAATCGATTGCGTCACAGATATGTTTCTTTCTTTTAATGGAAATATACTCCTTCGCGATCTCCGAATTAACCAATAGAAGTCGCGAACGTAAGCACACGCCTTTCTATCACCTCGACGGCCTTTCCAATGTCGTTTAATCGCCAGAAACTCCTTCATCATCAATTAAGAATGCTGTTCTTCGTGTGTCTGATAACTCAGACATATTACTGTTCGAATACAAATGATAAAATTATCATAAGTATAACAGGTGAACAGAATCTATTGCATCTATTACGAACACAGTAGTTCCCGATTGCAATCATTTCACATTATCATACCCAACTTGAAAACTCACTGAGAATGTTGGATCATTGTCGCACCACGCGACAAACGAGATTAAGGCCAGCGATCCTCTACAAATGCGAACGCAGTCATTTTCAATGAACCATAAATAAATCAGAATTTAATGCTTCAGGCAAACAACGAGACTGTTACTACAATGACTCGAACGTCGACAGTTCCTTATTTAACTAACGCTTACCTCATTTACGCACAACCGAATGTTGCACCTGATTTTCCGATTTTAATTAAAAACTAGCCTTGCGTGCACAGCTGCGTTCAACAGTTGGTTCACAGGCGAACCCGGAAACTCGGTCATCGATACACTGACGGATTAAACAATAAATAAATTTAGTAATGCAGAAATCGAAGTCTTGCCAGCAATCTTACGTATGCTGTTTCTTGTATTCTAGAATCGGTAAAGATCGACTAATCGCGTTAAAACGTAAGAACACGCCTTTCTACCACCTAACGAATATGTTCAAATGTGATAAACCAGTTCTTAATCCGTTGGAAAATTTTATTCCATCGTTCACGTTGGTAATTTAAACACCGGTTAACACGAATCCTCCAACTGCTTAATAACCGAGTCTGTCGTACCACGTGGGAATCTACCGGCCTTTACCTCGCCTTCACCTTTAACTTTCCTTTTCTGTCAACCGTCTTTTAGTCCATCTGTGGCCACGAATGATTTTTGATAACGAATCTGTCTAATAATAAACGAATAAATAAAGAATCTGTCTAATAATAAACGAATAAATAACGAATCTGTCTAATGTCTATATAATAGAAATTAACTGTTAGACTTGTTTCAGCAAGATTAGATTTTATAGAATTATTCAGAATCTCGAATATTTAAATGAATTAAAAGAAATATTTGAGAAATTCTATTAATCATAATAGTATTCTTATTAATGACTTTTCTCTTAAGAATCTTCAATGAATGAAGCTAAAACAGGAACGACGATATAGAGAGAGACAAGAAGCAAGACGTGACATTAAAAGTACTCGCAGAACGGGTCGCAGTTTTTCTTGTAAACAGTCGCGATATCTTTGCTCCGATTATTTCACCGGCGAATATTTAATATCATGTTAATTCCACGGCTGACAGCGGTGTAACTCAAAGTGTCAATCACGCGAAGCCTCGAGAGGAAATCCTCTACTACAAGCTGTCGACGAGAAGTCGGAAAAAATTTTTTGCAAACTGTGTACACATTCACTTCAAACGAGCTACAGTTTCCTCTCTTCACTTTCAAATTCACATTAAAAAAAATCAACCGCCAAAAACGCGCAAGGAGAATAAAATTCACCAAAGAAGACACATGGAATAAAGGTTTATTTTTGCAGCTTTGAAATCGATTTGAAACGAGATCGATCCTCGGGTATTCGTTTGTTACATACCCAGTTAAATTGCAAATTGATTCTGTGACATACCGAAAGTTCCGTATCCCACCATTTCTCTTGATCCTTGCTTATTGGACGTCGAGCAAACCGTTGTTTACACAAGGCACCAATATCAAAGGCACCAAGATCAGCATAAATCGTCGCCAAAGCGCGAGCAAACACAAACAGCAAAACGGTGCCGCGGACGCGAAGACATAGCGGAGGAAAATATCGCGTAGAAAGAGAACGGTTACGATCCTTTCACGTGTTTAGTACGCGGGATGAGGTGTAATTGCATCCATAGGCGGTCGCGACGCGTAATCGGAGCAAAGTATACTTATATCAGTGTCCGAGGGAGTTGACTTATCGACAGAGTTTCCCATCCAATTTTCTTCTCCGATTCATCCCGGTTTTATTAGTCAGCTTTCATGAATTCGTAGCGCAACCTATTTTTCTCCGCGACCACTGTGCTTCCTCCCCTGCCGCGTCGATATTCAATCGCAAGACGAACGTTTCTGCGCTCGCCGAGCTCGGGACGGTCCGCCGTCGATGAATTTGTAGTGACGTTTTTAGAATTATCAAGTCGAATCAATGACTGATAACGAGAAAAGGCGGTGATTCGCGTAGCGTAATCGACGTGATATTTGGCTAATTGGTCGTATTTCGCTCGTAGCGATTATGGCAATGAAAGGCTGAAGGTCCTATCGGCAAATGTTTCTTCCATATTTAGTCATATTCTAATCGATGACTTTTTCTGATGATAGCGTCGACCGATAACGAATACACGAGTTACGTACATGTATGACACAAACACGTTCGTATTTTTGTTTTATTAAGATCACTTCCTTAAACCGATCTGTGCACAGTTTATCGTCGTACTATCAAATATTTATCGACTATTTGTACAGCGCCGGATAAAACTGACCACACTACTTATTCAAAACCCGGGTGCGCGAGACGGGAGTACAATCGAATCCGATAAGTTCGATACCTGAACTCGACTACTTGTATTTACCTTTCTTTTCCCCTAAATTCTTGTTGCTTAACTCGTCGACCTGTCTAAATACGTGGAAGATAACCGAAGCGTATCTGGTCTCAAATCAAACACGGCGACTTGTTGAGCCGTAACGCGATCGACGCCCTCCGGGACTCGCGATCGATCACGGAGATCGAAGGGATGAAGAGCGACACGCAGCGCGGTGTCACGTGAGGCTCACGTACCGCGGTAGCGATCGCCGTGTTTCGTCTCGACATGATCAACTATCGAATTGCGTTTACTGTTTAATGTTTAGAGATAACGTTTTGTATACTGTTGAAGCACCTGATGAATTTTAGTCACGCGCGCAGATATATTCCTGATAATCTTTTTCTATCAGTACAATTGGCTGAGAAAACTGAAATGAAAATAGGAAGACAATTTTTTATACATATTTTATTGCACGCGTAATAGCATTTTCATCTTTTTATTATTATTTTATTACATTTTATATATTCCATGTTTGGCAAGAAAAACTTTCCTACGATTTCACGTGTTGTCTGAATTTCCCAAGGAGATTCGTTATTTTCGTAGGTAATAAATCATGGAAAAATCGGTAGGACAGTTCTGTCCCCTGGTACCCGGATAGGGGAGAACCTTCTTTAATTCGGCCTTCTAATACGACAGTCTGGCACTCGTACTGCTTCAACCATGTGCCTCACATACGCATCGGAGAATATCGCACACGTCTATTATACATAATAGACGGTTCCTTTTCATCTGGCCACGCATACGGGCGACAACTTCGTCCCAAACTTGCCCATAGACGATCTAAGAACCCCCTTTCATCGTGTACCGGTTCCATCCTTCGTTATTCTATACAGAATCGCGGACGAAGTACGTTCGCAACGCGTTTTTAGCTCCAGTTCGAATAAAAAGTATTTATAGCGATAGTACAAGCCACGAATTTCAAGGCTATTCCACGTCCTCGACATAGAATTGAAATCAAATCTCTTCACATCTGATACAAGATTCATTCTTCACATCAAATGACAATGAAAAATATCTATTGACTCTAACGTTAATTAACATAACAATTAAGTTCATTCTTGAATGAAGCGATGAAACCAAACATGTTTGGAGCTACTCTAATGTCGTTTCGCGCGGAAATTGAGACGATTGAATAAAAGATTTGACTCGTCCGGCCTATAACGGTCCGGTCTCACGTGCCACAGGGGAACCGAATTCCGACGAGTCTGGAGGCTCCCGAAACTTTCGTGGAACATTACGTCAGTTTTTATTGATCCTACACCTACGACGTCGCAATGTTCACCGGCTAACGGGAATGTTACCTGCACATAAGACTCCCATGAAAGATAACCACGCGATATCGATCCTTCCATGCGTTGCGGGTTAACGGAAACTTTTATTAAGGAATACCCAATTCACAACCAACGACAACCTAAAGTCCCGTTAGAAAGAACATTGCACTATGCGATGTGTCAACGTTACAATGGTTTAAAAAAGACATTCGCTCCTCTTTAAAAAAAAAGCAATTTGCGTTAATTAAGCGTTTGTACTTATAAGGCGTCTGTCCTTATCATGTCTGGTGTTTACGGTGACACAGCGACGAGCGTGACTACCTGTCAGAAATGGTAACTAAACGTGTTCAAATCACGCTTGGGATACGTATCGATCCGTTTGCAGGAAAGCGGCTGATTGTTGTGATAAGGAGCGAAGCGTACATACTTTGTAATTCTACACTGACGAATCGTTCCATCGAGTACAGAGCTACACGCAGCCGACTCCAAAATCCGTCCCCTCTAATTAGTCAGTATTGACAAATAATTACAGTCGATCACGCGCTCCTGTTGCGTCATTAACTACTAAAAACAGTCTGTTCAGTATGAGAAATTAATACAGAATTGTTATTGATAGAAATGATTTAGTTTATACTACAAGCAAACCCGATAATTATAAAAATCAGCAGAAAACGATCTAAACTTGATTCATGTTTGATGACAGAATGATAGGGTTTCTTAACGCAATATTCGCAGGGTGCGCTAACCGATGGAAGAAAAAGCCAGTTTCCACCAGCGTGAACATAGCGGCGCGGTGGCGGAGAAAATCAATAGGCCACGTGGGTCGCCGACCGGGTTTTCCGAACCCAGTTTTCGTTCCACGTTATCACCGATACAGAGAAGACGACCATCGCCGCGTCATAAAGAATATTTCGCGATTCGTTTAGACATTATAATTAATTAGTAGCGAAACATATGCGGGAGTTGTTTTCATTCAAATAATCATACAACTCCTTCGCGACGTGGTCTTATCGGACATCAGATGTAGCGTTCGAAACAGGAAATTCAAATCTGAATCCTACGAGAAATTGAATCCTGCAGTCTAATAAATTCCTTGTATCCTAAGGTACGAAATTTGTTTAGATTTTCCAAGACTTGCATAATATAATTGGCCACTCTAGCTGCTCAATTCCATTCATCAGTGAACGTCGCATCCTTTAAATGTTTTTAGTGACCTGACAATCGTAACTCCGATCACTTTTCATTCAATATTCACCACGTTCACGAGAACTTTCATGCGTACGTATCGGGCCGAGGAGTATGCATATAACGACCATACATAAAATCACTCACCGAGTAATCGGTCTTTATCCCGAGGAAATCGTTTGACCCTTGTATACGGCTCGTGCTCACGATTCTCACTGAATCACTGGTGTCTATTTCCTCAGTCGGCTACGGGTCACGGAGAAAAAAAATCACCGGGAGACGATATGTCCGGCGTGCACGCGACGGCCACCCTCAGAGCATCGTTCCTCGCAGCCTTCCTCTGATTCTTGCCACGGCTCAAGTGATCCGTTGGAAGCCGAGGGGCGGATGCGACCGTACACGATGGTGTGCGATCACCGAGAAGATCAGAGGAGCCACGAAACGTGCGGCACACTGGTCGAGCTCTGAATGACTGTCGTCGGACGTCCGTTCCGTTCGTGGGCTTCGCGTATTATAACGTGCGGCAAACGAGGGCCGGCGCATGTCGTCCGTCCTCTCCCTTTCTCTCACGCCGCTTCCCGTATTCTCTCGGTCCCTCCATTCGGTGGTGCTGTGTGCGCGTGTACCACCGCTGTCTATCCACATCGACAACGTATCAACCACGCCGAGCTACCCTAAGCTCTATCGACCGTTCTATCGGTCGTTCCTTCCCGACAATTATTACAATATCTGTCTCGAGATGGGCACGAGTTGGTGGCAGCCAAATTACGTGAAAACTCCTTAGCGGTTTGAACGCGTGGACGTGCCACTGCGCGAACATGCGTATTGATTGAACGGTGGTTGAGGCCTGGGGGATCGAAGGGTGCTGCTGCTGCTGCTGCGTTGGTAGTCGGCCCCCGCTTGTCATGCCGTGTCTCAGCAGCAATCGTGACCTGCGTCCAATGAATCGTTACAGTTAATACAAGCTTCAATTCGATTCAACGATTATAGAAATAAAGTTAAAAAACAGATTCCACTTTCAATTTTAGAATCGATCTAGCAATTTATATGTATAAAGCATAAAAAAAAGTTACATAAGTTTACACGTAGTGTTACCTCAAATACGAAATCAGTCAGTCATCTATAACTATTTTTAGCAATCATGAATACTAATAAGTTAATGTCAATTATGCTTACTTCACGTTGCCAATGATAAAGACACTTGGTTAATTTTAATAAGGATTTTACTTCGAGGAATATATCTATGACAAACGCTCAGATACACTTTTCAACTGTCTGCGTAAAATATTTGAACGATCTCACTTCATTAGAGGGAACTTGTCATTTTCACTATCTGCATGCTCGAGTTTTATCTTAGACAGACGATTAATGTTTCATTTAGATTTCCTCGCGAGAGGTCAATGAAAATTAAGGACGCCAGATTACCGAGCTTCAAAATGTATTTAAACCAACTCGAACGCGTCACACGTCGCTCATGTGATATCTCGTACACCTGTATGATTTCCACGTCAATCAGTATCGACCGTTATATTGACTGTCAACCGCGGGAACACATAATGAAATATACTTGGTCGGAAAGAAAAGTTGAATTTAGTTTAAGTGCCGAAACTCTAGTTAAATTTCGGTTATCTCTTTTTCAGTGCTAATTACTCTAAAGATTAAGTATTTCTTTTTTCTTTTCAATACTCAAGCGTGTTTAGGAAATACTTTTCGTTTTAAGAAACGTGCGAGGAGGAGGTTGTGAGTTGTTAGTAATTAGGGGAAAAAGGAAAGAGGCAAATAAGATAAGTTAAAATTCAAGGGTAGATTAAAATGTCCTTGACTACGGTAGACTTTGAGACGCACTGGCTGCACCGTACGATAGGAATTCAATTACGACGAGAACGGCGAAATTTTGGGTAGAATTTTTGTGAAAACATATTTTAATAAACAAAAAACTGAATTTCATTAAACAATATTATTTATTTCATTATATTTATTATATTTACAACATTAAAACAATATTATTTATTTCTCTGTATTCTGAACCGAATTGTTACTATATAAATATTAAAAATTTATTTACTTATTCAGAATTTATTTATTTATTTATTTATTTATTTATTATAAACAACTTCCAAAACCAGAAGGCAAGACAATAAAATAAATAAATAATAAATAAAATATTCTTAATCTGTCGTAAAACACTTTTTCATATTGCAATAGAGCGTAAACACTTATGAGATTCATCTAATCTTATATAGTCGAATTAAATGAAATTAAAATCTGACAATCCTTCGTTTAAAATCTACCGTCATTCATATGGAAACATAGTTGACAGTATTTATACGATATGTCGAATCAATTACGATAACCACGGAAAATCGTTGATCGATGATTCGATTTCAGCCGAAATTGCATCAACGTGCCGGCGATTGATAGATAAGTGATTGCATTACGCTTTGCCGCGACCGAGCATGCTTATTTTCGATGGTATGCGACTAAACCGCATCGCACGGAGCTGATTTTATGATAATCTACTTCCATCGTTTCCCATTAGCAGCACTTTTTCCATCTACTATTTACAATCTCCTGATCCAGATCACCGGGACTGTTAATGCAAAGATAAAATCCATGAATGAATTATACGAACATTTTCTAGCCGTTACGTTTAATGAATGAATTCGATTTACGTGGAACGTGACACGTCGCGAGAAAAGAAGCGAGTAGTAGGAACGAGATTAACGCAATTGGAGGATAATGGTATCGTGTAAGAAGGGGGAACACCTAGCGTCATTATAAGACGGTACGTGCTTTCCCAAGATTTTTCCCTCGAACTCGCGTTACTTCGTTTCTTGGATCGAACGTGACCGGAAGTTTCGCTCAATGGTTACGGAAATTAAACGAAGCGACATACCGAGGCGTCAATATAATATATTATAATAAATACAATAAAAATTCAGAACGCGTGGCAGAGAATAGGACTAATTGACGGAAAGATCGAGATCGCTTTATTGGTAGGTTAATTTTCGCGGAACTCGAAGAAATCAAAGATCGTTCGTCCCTTGCACGATGCACAGGCGCAATCCATTATCAGCAAGTTGCATAATCTTGTTTATACAATTACTCTTCATAACCCCCCACGTTTGTTGTCAATGAAACCGTGTTTATCGAAGGAACGATATTTCCAACGTAACAAGAACGTAACGAACATTAATACGTGTCCATTTTGAAAACTAAGAAAGCTTCAAGTTTCAATAGTTCGATTTGATTCTTGAAACTTAAAACGAAATTAAAATGTATGGTCGTGAAACTTGGAAATCTGTACTGGGCTCTAGGCGCGTCAACTCCGATTAAGGAACTTAAGGATCAAACAATAACGCGGGGAGAAAGGAAGAAGAAAAGTTGCACATGACCAGTCGAAAAATGGGAACTCGTTCGGGTACAAAAGATCCGGCAGCTGGAACTGGTCTGAACTTTAGAAGCTAAACAAAAGCGGTGAAACTTACAAAAGGGTGGAAGATCGTAGCGCGTCGGGAGTTGAAAGGGGACGAATCGGTCCCTCGAAAGTCCCTTCTAGGTTGGCCCAGGTGCCACCTTTGTGCTCGCTTGACGATGTTCCCTGTAGAACCGTGGATTAACATGGAACCGAGTATAGGAGAACGTTAAAAATCTATGAAATTCAATTTTCTTGATGTTTTTTACAGCGAGAAAGAAATAAATACAAAGAGAAACAGGGAGAACATGTTGCAAGCTTATGATTGGTTAGATTTTTCTACTCTCTTTAAGCTCGTGTCTTTGTACGTCGTTTCTCGTTCACGGTTCATTAAATATGCTAATGCACCACTATATCAACCTTCGAGCCTTCGCAAGCCGTGTGACTAATTACTTTCCAGGCTTTTAACAACATTGCAAATTTAGATTCGTGAGATAATAAAAATTGAACGAATTATTAAAAACAAATAACGTCAGATTCTGTGCGATACAATAAAGATCCATGATGGTAATCAACAGTAACCCAAAGAAAACTTTCTGGTATTTGATGTGCAAGTTGGAAGAAACAACTGACTTGAGGAAATACAAGCCCAAAAATTCTAGAATTTTTTACTCTTTCTAGAATATATTTCGATA
>NW_017151492.1:438081-488563 GCF_001652005.2 Ceratina calcarata | reverse complement strand
GGGTTAACAGGAAATGCGTTTTTCTAAGGTACATAAACTTTTGGGATTGACTGTATAGCCAATACATCCTTAAATAACGTATATTGAGAGAAAGTTTGATAAACGATCGCAAGTAAATAAAATTGACATTTATAATCTGTTAAGTGTTCTCGCTAGTAGCAATGTGAAGAACGAAGTCTGTTCGACGGAATGATCTCGCATTAAAGAGGATTTATGCCAAAGGTATTCAACACGTTTCCTACGGCCGAGCAACTGTACAGTTTATAAATTACAAAACGTCATTATTAAAAGACTGGATACAACGCGCGTTTTATCACTGTCCTAGTCAGGATTACACGAAACATGTCATTAGCCTGTCCGTCTGTATTACAAGATAAGAATGTTAATCTACGTCGCTTAATGTACGAAGGAACGGAATCCTTTTTCTAAGTTCAAGACACCTTTTCGCAATTTGAAGAAGCTTGAAAGTTATTCATCTTCTTCATCAAAGACGCTAACGACTCGACGGACGAGTGAAAAATGCATTCTTTCATTTCCATTACACTGTAAATTCCTCGATACTCATTACGCGACGAAAGCTGGCGAGAGGGAAGGAATCTCGCGAATTCGGCGGCACGCTCGTCGCGTGGGACGTCGCGCATTGTCCCGTGACATCACGGAATCAATACGACGCACGGTCCGAGCTTACGTCATGGATGACACCCTCGCCGCTTGCCAAGTCTAACTGTTCAAAACCAGAATATCGGGTCGTATCATATAGGCCGAACTCGCGTGACTAACATAATTTATCATAAACACATCGTTGCTTAGAGCAGGCAGATAGAAACGAGATTGCTTCTTTTCTTCAATCTCATTTTATGTAGTCATAGATTTTTGGTAAGAACAATTATTAGAATCATGAATCAATCCTCGTAGTTACATTTAAGAATTAAAACAGTGATGCTTGTTGCTCGATTATTTGATGATTTATCTTAAACGTTTTAAATCTTCGAAAAGTTTGATAATAATGGGGGGATGAAAGTGGGCTCATAGCATGGCAAGCAACAAGTGTATACTTTACTTGTTGAATTCTTGAGAAGATAAATTTCTCCATATCTATGTTAAGACGGTTTAATCTTAGTTTTGAGCAAAGAAATTTAAAGTTCATGTATTTTGTTCTTCAGGATGATTATTTATTAACTTCATCTTAACTATCGATGATACAGTATGTAATTAGAAATGAAAACAGCTTGAGGCTTCAAGAGACCTTTACGTGAATCGCATAGTAACCAGATAGTTACCGCCATTCTTCCCCGACCTGGTAATTTTCTAATTTGCGGTAAAGCTCGTGACCAAGTCCAGACGGGTCGTTTATGGAATCACGTCCTCGTTTCTGGAAATATTTTACTCGATCACGAACGAAAGACTCCGGATGGCCTCGTTAGAGGGAATCAAAGGGTACATCCCCTTTAGAAGAAGTCCACGTGGACGAAGTTCCATAAAACACTGCGTTTAAATTGTTTCTGTGATTATTGTTAATAATATTAATTGACAGGATTTTGTTCCCCAATTTGCGCAGGTATCGTCTAAAGACACGCAATCATTTCACGATATTGATCGATTAATGCGATTCAGCAAGATGCATCAAGGATTATACTTCGAAACCATTTGACCCAGATACCTAGTTAAAATCTGCAACGAGGTCACCTCGTGGATTTAAAAAATTTTACTTCTAACTTGCAAGAAATTGTTCTACGAGTTTTATTAAATCGAACGCAGTAGTGTCAGTTAGACTGTGGAACATTAATTCTAGAAACTTGCCAAGATAATGCTAACAATCAGTCGAACCAATTGTGATAATTCTGGGACAAAGACTAATGAACCATATCGCAAGGTATTATCATCGAAGAGGGAAGAGTGCGAAGAAAAAAATTCGGTCATAAATTCTACTACCGCTAATGATAATTTATATCCACAATGTGTAAACAAAGAGGGAATAAGGAATTCTTATATTATCGTTGTTATACATATGTTTTATAATATGATAAAATGGGAAATCATAAATAAAGATTAAAAAATCGTCTCAACAGCTGCATTCAAGAATAAAGTGATGTAAAACGGGCTGATATTGAATTGCTACACAATTGACAACTTTGAATTAAACACTGTTAATAATTTATTTATGTCTCTTCCTTTATTTTGTCGAAACTGGGCGTTTAAGCATTTCGCCCACAGCTACTAATCTTATTTTACGGAAGTTGGAGGCACTGACGTTCTTTATAATAAGAAAAGATAATAAAACCAATTTCTTTGATAGTAACATATAACTTTATTGAAGTGACATGTCAATTCATACATCCCCGATGCAATTTAATAAAAAAATATACAAATTTCATTCATAAGTATAAATATATACTCACATACATTAATGTATATTGTTAAGTGATTGCTTCATATTCCATACATGACTTCAGCGAAATAAGAATTAATACTTAATAATAAAAAATAAAGACGTCGACAATAATAAAATAATGCTACTTTAGTTCTTATAAGTAACTATTCCTATATGCCTACGGACAATACTTTAATGCTGCCGCCACCTTTTGGTAGTCAATGAAATAGCTCACTATTTGACTACGTCGGCAGGGGTAGGGATAGAGTACAGTACGTACAGTACAGTACGTGCACGTCGTACATCGTACGTAACACGTGTAGTATGAAACTAACCTTGTGATCCTTGACGTGAAGAAAAACTAGTAGGAAATTGTTATTTTTTTGTTCAGTTTTCTATTTCGAAGAGTCCTTTTATACGTTGCTCAAAAGCCGATCAGAAAATGGGAAAATTGGGTCCGCGTCTAGACAGCCGGAAGAACGCAAAACGATGGCCAAAGGGACAAAGCTCTAGTTGTAATCCCGAAACGACAAAACATCGTGATCAGGCAGCGTGGTTTCTTAAAGGTCCCATAGGTACGGATTTATGCATATCAAACTTTTACTCGTTATTCTTACATTTCCGAAACATGCCGATTTTTTAATATTTTCTTTATTGTCAGCTTCAGGAAAGCCTGGTATAACGACATCGGATTTAGAAAAGCACGATGCCATTCAAGGAATTGAGCCACAGTTCGAAAAGCTGGATCTTGAGGAAAATCGATCGGAAACATCGACGGAAAATACTGTTGATACATTTGCTACTAATTATAGCAATTGTTCAAATGTATCATTTAGCAGGTAAGCTGAGCAAAAATTCTCGTCCTCAATTCTAATTCATTAATTCATAATGATCAATCTTACAGATTCCTGAGTCATTTTCAGTCCAATTCCTTATTACATAAAGAAATGTTAGCTGTGTTGTCTGCTGTAACAGAAATCATAAAACAGCATGGAGGAAGCGAATCGTCTGTAGAATATTTCGCTGCATTGGTAGCTATCATAACACTAGTAATTTATTTAAAGAATTAAATGAAAGAGATAATGATTTGGAATTCTTATTTTATAGATGAGTACTTTAGAAGCAATTGAGGATGATACGTCAATCGCAGCTACCTTGTCTTTGTTAGGGATGGGTCTGAAAACTGTGCCAAAGAATATTTTAAACGCACAATTTGGGGCAGCGAGTAAAATCTTCTTAGATATCCTTGCGAAATATGCGACGTCGGAGGACTACTTAATACTTAGACACTGCATTCATTGTTTATCCCTGCTGCTCCGAGCACAAGAGCTAGCAGCGTGGTCAAACGCATCTACGATGCAAGTATTGGATGCTGTCCTGTCGTTCATTACACATAGTAAACCGAGAGTCAGGAAATCAGCTCAGCATGGAATATGTGCTATATTAAAGGGGAGTGACATAATGAAAGCTGAAAGTCATCCGCAATATCATCCAACATCGCCTCACATTGGCAAATATTGTATCACTCAGTTGCAGCTTAGTTCCGAACCCGGCGGCGTCACGAGTATTCTTCATGTTCTTACATTACTTAAAGACATTCTTCATCATTTACCAAAAGCACACGTAAAAACGATTAGTGAATGCTTATTGAAATTAATGACGTTGAAGAATGTGCTGATAACGTCCTGTTGCCTGCAAACGTTTCATGGTCTATTCGTATCTCGACCATCGGAGAATGTTCTACCGGGGCAAAGGAACGCGCAAATTATTACGGCTCTTTATGATTACCAGCCTCCAGCGACCGACACCCAACCAACCTTAGCATGGTTGGCTGTTATGCAGGAAGCGCATTTAAATCTAGCCCAAATTTCATTAAACTTGTGCGCAGCTATTCTACCCAAAATGTTCGATAAATGTATGGAATTGTGGCTATCAGACAGGTCCGACGTCATATCTGGTACGTCGCATACGATAAAGATATTGTTACAAGATTGTATTGGGAAAATGTGCGAAGACGAGTCAATAACGAAGTATAAGACCACCATCGATCAGACTACTTGTACCATGCACAAAGCATTGAGCTATCAGTATTTGGAAGCATGGTACCACATTCTTCATTTGATAGCTGTACTGTTTCAAGTAACCGGAAAATCAAAGAGTCCACATTTGGTAAACATACTGAGAACTCTAGCAGATTTACGCGATTCCTACAACTTCGCGTCGAAGAACGACGCTGAATACGCCATCGGAGCTGCTATTCGAGTCTTGGGACCGGAGGAAGTGCTAAATATAATTCCACTTAAAATATCAGAAGACATGATCAATCTAAAGAGAACATGGTTACTACCGTTGCTAAAAGACTGTGTTGTAAAAGGATCACTTACCTTTTTCTCAGAAACTTTATTACCCATAGCTGAGCTGTGCGAAAAAAAATCGAAGGAGCCCATAGGAGGAAAAACTTACGAATTTCTCGTTTCACAAATCTGGGCTGTTTTACCAAGCATATGTACTAATGCGACTGACGTAAAAGATAACTTCAAGAATATTGCTAGATTATTGGGTACGTCTTTCAGCGAGAAAAAATCTCTGCGTCCATCAATAATGGCTGCATTACGAAGATTAATAGTGAAAGCGGTCGACGAAAATAAACTAGAGGATACGTTCGAGTTAGCCAGATTTGCTAAGAATTTTCTACCACTTTTCCTGAATTTGTATACCACAAGGCCAATCGGAACTGACGAAGAGGGACAGCGTCTAGCCGCATTCGAGACAATTAAGGTGTACCTTACAATTACGAGCAAGGATCTCGTACACGAACTGTTTGATCGTGCGATCTGCAGGCTAAACGAACCTAATGCTGACGAATTTTTCAAGGAAAGCGTACACGATATAATCAGACTGTTAATCGAGTATACCGACGTCGACAGATTAAAGACGTTCTATGATATGTGCATATTATCCCTCAAAGACAGTTCTAAAATCAAAGAGCAAAAGAAAGCATATAGATTTTTAGAAGAAATATGTGGCAGTGAAAAGGATGTTTGCAAATCGTTCATAGTGGTACATAGACGTGAAATACAAAAATTGTTAATATCATCAGCCACTGAAGTCGCGAAACCCAGCAGAGGACCACGATTAAGGTGTTTAATTAATCTAATCAAATCTCACCCACAACTTGAAAAAATGAAATTCTTGGAAGCTATCGTTCCCGAAGTCGTGATCTATATAAAAGATATAAATTCGAAATGTCGAGCGTCTGCGTATCAGTTACTAAATACAATAGCTGAAAGGTTTTTGGAAAATCCGGAGCAACTGAAAGAATATGTCAACATGCTAATAATCGGCTTAGCTGGCGCACAGAAATATTGTACTGCTTCTATGCTGGCACTTGCCTCTGTTACTTATCACTATAACGGATCTCTCGGTGTGGAAAAAATCAAAGAAATTTTTGAACACGCATGTAAACTCGTCGCCAGTCCCACAAGAGAGATCGCAGAAGCTGCACTTTCTTATGCTAAAGTTTATATCACTGTGATGCCTTCTCCTATCGTTGCCTCGACTTTAACGAAGTTGATAGACTCCTTAAGTACAATGGACGGGGATTGCCATAGGCATTTTAGACAGAAAATAAGAGATATTTTAGCCAAATTGTTAAGGAAATATGGAATGGAAACGATCTCAGCTATGGTCCCAGGCTCGAACACGGTGTTGCACAAAAGGTTGAAAAATATAAGTAAACTAGAAGAGGCAAAGAAGAAAAAGAGAGAATTGAGAAGATCCAAGGAGCAAGAAAGTGATGAGGATAGTGAATTCAACGCGAAGAGAAGACCTAAGACTATAGAGGAGATATTAGCAGACAGTGAAGATGAATTTGAAGACACGGACAACGAATCACAGAGAAAAAACAAGAAAAGGACATCGCGAAAGGAAGCATGGATACAAGAGAACGAAGAAATTGTTGATCTCATCGATCCTGCGGCTGCTAGAAATATAACAACGACACACCCTGGATCCTTAAATACAAAAGCTGGAGTCCCGAAACCAAAGGATCGTGGGTTCAAAACTGCACCAGATGGACGTCTTATTATTCTAGACGATAATGATATAGATGACGAAACGGAAGTTAAAAAGAAAAAGAAATCCCCACTTTTATTGCACAGTGACTCAGAAGATGACTATGGTAATTATAACGAAAATTGCATGAAAAAATGAATGAATTGGATAGTTACATAAAGATAACGTGCTTTTTTCAGAAGACATCGATGATAATGCGACTGTCGCCACAATGCATTCGACACAAAACAAACGCAAGCGTAATGATACTGTTGATAACGTTAGCTTAAGAAGTGAATCCACATCAAGATATCAAGGTAATATAAATACTCATGTTTTTCTTTATTTTGCCACGTGATGTACTTTTTGTTTATTTAAATTTATTTATTTATTATTATAGCTGGAGGATCAGGAATTCATCGACCATTGAAGAAAGGAAAAATAGTACACACGCCAGGATCAGAATTTAAAGCACCGAAAGCTGGCGGTGATGTTAAGAAGAAGGGTAAGCCAGATCCGTACGCGTACGTACCTCTATCACGAGCGGCGCTGAATAAAAGGCAAGTGGCAATATACTTACGTTTTCATCGGAACTTAAAATTTTGTTATTCTGATTTGTTCGTATTGTTTCCAGGAAGAAAAAGAAAAATGCGAGCAAATTTCAAGGAATCATCAAAGGAGCCAAGAAGGGTGCGAGAATCGGAATGAAAAATAAGAACAACTATATATAGAAGAAAATATACTTGAGGAGTATAAAACTGATAATATTGATAATAAGTAAAAAAGTTGTTATGCCTTTACAAGTACACAGTACTTGCAGTTTTCCAATGGATAATGTATAAAATATGCCAAATAGATTAGAATAAATTATTTTGCAATAGCGGAATAAAGTTCAGGATGTTTTTAAAGAAAATTTTCTTTATACAGATAGTTTAATTTATTACATAATTCAACAGAGGAAAGATTGTGATCTTCAAAATCGATACAAAATAATTTAAAAGTAATTGGATTAAATTAAGTGATCAGACTCCCTTCTGAAAGAAAACAATTTAATCTTCCTCAGCTGCATATACTGGAATTACCCTAAGTATTTATTCGAGAATGAACTCACGTTTCATTTGTATTAACTCTTCTTAGGCAGCATATTCTCTAATTCTCCAGATTCGCTCATTTCTTTCACAATGTCCAATCCTCCGACGAGTTCTCCATTTATATACAGCTGAGGGTAAGTGGGCCAATCACTGAATTTTTTAAGTCCTTCTCTGACGTCGTTATCTTGCAAAATATCAAATGTCTTATAATCTGCTTTGCAAGAATCTAGAATCGAGACTATTGTCCTAGAGAATCCGCAACGTGGATTTGCTGGAGATCCCTTCATGAACAGCATGCAAGGTGCTTGACTTGTTAATTTCTTCAGTCTCTCTTCAAGATTCTCTTTTGACTTGTTCACCTCGATCGGAATCGGCTCTTTGCTCGTCAAATAACGTTTAACTTTCTCTGCTAGCGCAGAGGGATTGGCTCCGTCGACTCTGTCGAGTACAGCCTCGTTTCTTACAAGGACGACCGTTGGTACAGCGGTGATGCCAGCCTTCAGTGACACCTCGGGCACCTTCTCGGCCTCGATCTTGGCGAACTTAACACCTTTGTATTCCGCGAGTTTGCTCATTTCCTCGATCACGTCGTTTATTTGCGAACACTGATCGGCCCATGGTGCGTAAAAATGAACCACAGAAAGATCTTGTGACCTGGCACGGTAAACAAACGCGTCCTTGAATGTTATCGATTTCTGATGCACATACGCATGTCACCAATTCTTATCTCGAAAGTTTGTATAAAAATTATTTCGTGACTTCTGAACCCGGGGAAATTCTCGTATCGAACGAAAAAGAAAAAATATAAAACGCTGATCTGTTATTTTATGCAAATATTTAATCTTTCTTGCGAAACAAGAAAACGTACTCTTCGTTTAATCCTACAATTACTTTTTAAATATAAATCGAACTTTCTCGTAGAACAATGTGTTGAGCAAAAGCAAGATGTTTATATGCCTCAGGTTAGGTGCTAGAAATTGAAGTACCAGTTTAAGAATTCACGTATACTTACTTAACGTACTCTCCATATTCTCCCTGGGAATTAAGAGTTGTGACAGTCATTCTGTCACTTTTTTTTGTATATTAATCAAACACGTGTTAACGTTGAGCAAAAAATACTACGTAATCACACTTGCCTTTGCGGCGTCTACGCGACTTCTAACATTGCTCTCATGGAATCCTGAATCCCGATGTATGATTTTGCTTCTGCGCAAAAATTCGCCAATCTCCTACACGGTACATTAGAATGATTTCCGCAGCGTGGGCTATAATGCACTGCTTTAAAACAATATACTAATAATGTTTATCATTATCATTTTTCAATACTGTTATTGTTTGACGGTAAGGCAATCTTATCTGGAGAACATTACAAATACATGTGTACTAAACACATTGTATATCTGTGTGAAATGAAAAATTCGCAGTACCGTCGTGTGTACGAGACATTAAATATGGTTCTCAATAAAAAGCTTTTATGAATGAATGCACACCAATAAGCTCTGTCCTAACTGAAGTATGAAATCCTGTAGGAAGAAGTAGTTGCGACAGCGGTCCGAGGAAAATGCAACACGGATCATTCGGGTTTTATAGTGAATTTATGGGGTAGGTCATGAATTTACCTCCCCTTTACAAACAAACTTGCTATAGAACTCAATGAATATAGTAGATCGAAACCTCCCGTTCTACGTCTCTCTCGGATCGGCCTTTGTCTCGCAGTTCAAATTCCAGTTAGAACAGAGCTCAATACTTGAGACAGACTGAGCAGACTCTGAAATTTTAAAGTTCGGAGATGAATGATAAGTCGATAATTAAGCAGTTTATTCTTTCTATGACTAAACATGATAGATGTTGAAAAAATGCTATGAAACAATTCGAAGAATGAGTCATACGTGTTGGAGAGCGTCAAACCCGTTCTGGCTACGACAGACATTCATTCAGACTCGTTCAAACGAAACTGGAATATCGGATAAAAGAAGTTTCACGAGTTGAGAGTCACGATTGCAGGACCGTATCAGGCGGAACAGGTGCACTACAAGAAAGTGACCAATCGAAACGACGATGGGCAGCTCGTCATACTACAGACGTCATCGTATACAAAGAGTACGGTGGTGAGGGGAGCGAATACAAAGCGGTGAGGACTGTCAAGAGTCGAGACACCTCGCCCACAAAAACCAGATGCAGATGCGACCGGGCGGTGAACACGTGCGAACTTCTTTTTTTTTTTATGACGGGCGCGCGAACACGCGGGTGCAATGTTTAAAAAATTGTCGCGGAGCGACGCTCTCGAGGACATATCCAATTGGAGCACCAATGATGTGTTGCGGCTGCTTCGAAAGGTGAGCAAATTCCAGTGAAAACTGATCTCCTTCCACCGCCAGCCACGGATTGTAATATGAAATTTTATTGGAAGACCTCGATTGATTTTATTCAAATAGGCACTTGATATCTTTTAGAATTTTTTTTAAACGCGTGGCACCGGGTCACGGCGAAAATAAAATATTTCATAATTATAGTAGTAAAATGTTGATACGTACCGTGTAATCTTGTACACCACAATAGGGTGGGAAAAATCGATAGAATTATGCGTTATGCGTTTCTATCACTTACAAAGTAGTGCACTTCACCTTCGTATGGATTAAAAACAGTACATCTTATGCACCGGTTGTCAAACTGGATGACACATCGAGAATGGATCGCAAATGAGACATGTGCACACACAGCAGTTCACACGCGGATTCTTTTCTTACTTTCCACCGCAGGGTTCACGTAGTACGTTGTACTTCTTTTTCCGTTGAGATTGGTATAAAAGGAACATAAAGCTGAAACTGTATTTATACAAATTACGGAAATAGGAAAAATTGTTAGCGTCATAATAACGAAGTATCGTAAAATTATAATGAATATACGTCGATTTAAAATAGCGTAGAACGAAAGAGAAGAGAAACATTTATACATGCACTCGCGTGATCTACTTTGTTATTAAGACATGGCAAATATTTGTACAACAGACGCTCAATATCTATAGCATACATCTTGCCTGACCTGGCGCATTATCAATTTTTATAGAACGGCCTAGAAGAATGTTGCAAAGCTATCGCGAAACGACAGATCGATGGGGATGAACTGCTGGTGAGTAAATGCTTAGAACAAAGTGTCTTTTTTATTGTTGCTGATTAACGTGTACGAGTGAAGACACTGCGATAACTCGAGTTGCACATAGAACGATGACGAAACGGCTGGAGGCTAATGACTTTATCCAACATGAATTTATTCCTGAATTATTAATCCACACGTAGAATTCTAAATGATAAGAGATTATTTAAACCTCGTTAAAACTTTGATAACAATGTAATCAAGATGTATTACTTTCACGCTTAATTAATAAACGTTCTTAATACTGCCTCGTGCGCGCTTCATTAGCTGAAACAATGCAAAGGGAAACGAGTTTCCGTGCAGTTGAACTGGGAGAAAACGCAGAGACAATGCAGCCGAGCAGTTTCATTCATATATCGCAGCGTTACATTTCGGTTCTAACCGGCGCGTGCTCTCTTATGTCCCTCTTAATTAATTGTAATTATTCTAGCACTTGACCGAAGGGAAGCTGTCGTTGTGGAAGAGTGACCTCACGCGTCCGTTGATATGGTAAGAGAACGAAATACGTATGTATATCAGACAGGCCTCGTTTCTCTGTGGTGCAACAGCGTGGACCTGTTCTTGCCTCCAAAGTAGAGTCAACGGGCCTGTCTCACGACCTAACGGTTCCTCTCCGTGAAACATCTCCCATGGACACGCCTTCGAATCGTGATCGGACTCACTCGTACGCACCTATATAAGTAGGTGTGTTCGGAAAATATAGCTATTCAAGATAATTAGAGAATCGTTCGCTCGACCGATTTTCTCGGTCGAGTAGAAGCGACTGCTCGCATGATTACGCGTCTTCGAACGATTAAGAATGCAAATTCGATTAAATGAATGCGAAAATTCACGTTGTTGCATCAACGGATTCTCTAGTTAGGCTAATTCAACAAGCACGTCAATTAATTTTCCACGACGTAAGAAAAAGTATTTCCGTTCGACGAAAGTCTGATCACACTGCTGATTAGGTAAACCATTAACGAGACAGAATAACTTGAAACACTCAGCCAGCTTTCGTTCGATTCGTACATACAAATAATAGGAGAATCGGATTGCCATTAGAAACTATACGACAGCTAACTGTGAATTGTTTGCATTCTATTCGCATTACAACACGACGTTTCACTCGGACGTTCTCGAACCGCGCGACGGAACGGGACGGTTCGTGCCGGTGAAAAATTTGGCGAGCGATGATGCTATAGAAAGCTTCACGGAACGCAGTATGCATACCGAGGGAAGGTTCAATGGCTGGGGCTCAACAAAATCGAAATATGCTGTAGCCTAGCATTTCTGAAGGCCACGCTCAGACTGTACGCCTGCTGGGTTACTCGATGCCATAAGCGCGTAATCTTATCGCGTAGGAAGCATTCTATCACTAACGAAATTAAATCATCTTTTATTGAGGAACTTCCTTTTTATAAAAACGCGCTATCAGTCTGACCATTTTAATAATTAGGAATTAATGTATTTGATTATTGCAACATTTTTTAAATAAAAGATAAACCGATGAACCTATTCATGTATTAAATTATTTTAGACATATTTACTTCTGTTTTGTAAGGTTCTCTATTTTTTAACAAGATAAGCAAGGAATCTGTCTTAGTTATTCTAATCGCTACGTAGAAAACCAGTTTTTCCAATGTGGATCACGTTTCTTAGGAGCCTCTGGGCATTCGTAGAGGAAGTGAGGAAAACACCGGAGAAATTCGTGGAGGAGAAGATCGTGAAGTTTCAAACGCACGAAGAACCCTTAAGCGACACTGGCTCGTGGGGGACTGATTTCGAAGATGAAGTAAACGAAGAGCATCCGTCCGTATCCGAAACTCGACTGAATCCCGGATACAAACACAAAACGCCTGAGAACAACGTGAACTTCATGCAACAGAATGTATTACCGGAAGAGGACGAAGGAACTTACGCCAATTGCGGGCCTATACAGAATGACGAGAATACTTATATGAATTGTCAAGAATCGAAAAGTGTTCCACCAAAAAATGTGTCCAGATTACATGGCCAGAGCGAAAAGTCGTTGGCTGAACAGCTTAAAGAACAATTGAAATTTCGTAATACGAACAAACCGATGACTAGGCCGAAACCGGAGGCATTACAAGCGAAGAACGTCGATGATTCGTCTTCGAATCGTTCTCAACCGCAGAAATCATTTCTCTATAAAGTCAGATCGAATGCATCCAATCAGATCCAAAGTAAGTACAATTTTTCGATATTTCTTTTTCGAAAGCAATGAATAATTAAATATTTTTCTCTGATTCGCAATTTCAGAGAGAATGACGATACCCCCACCACCCGAGCCAAAAAAGAACAAAGATCTGGTAATTATTGACAAGCCGAACAAGGAACAAATGAAACCTCCGACAACACTCAGAAGTCTCGACTTGGTAGCCAATTTACCAACAAAAACGGAGGAAAGTGAAGACGAATACGAGCCGTTCGATGAACAGTTGATTGAACAAAATCAGAAGAGGAATATATTACGAGCGGACAGTAAACAGTCGTTGACCAGCGGTCATCAGAGTTCCGTCGAGAGCGTTTATCAGCCGCCAAGTATTACGAGTTACGAGGAGGAAGAGGAACCCTACGAGATTTACGAGTCAATAACGGAAGTGGTAAGCCTGTGCACAACTTTTATTGTGACAACTAATTCGACAAAGAAATGGATGGATATTTTATTCTGTAGCCAGATAATGATGGGTACTATTTAAGTCCCATTCAAAGGCCGATTAATAAATCGACGCCTCCACCACTACCAGCGAAGCTTCCACAGTCGTCCACTACCCCCTCCCCGGTTCTGAATCGAACAGATTTGGAAAAGTCAAAGGGTTCGTATTAAATTTTCTTCTACATTCTAACAAAATTATTAAATCATCCTATTGAATCGATGAGATTATACAAAATAATACACATTGAAAAAATTGGTTCCCATGATACACAGAACACGTTACGTCAGTAAAATTTAAATAAGAACAGAATCGGGCTGTGCAACGTGTTACGAGACTCGGTAACAAGTGCACGTCGTATTAAATCAAAAGAATAAAAAGCATTCGGTGTCCCAACTTCTCATAAACATGTGCGTGGCAAATGGCTGGCCACTGTTGCAACCTGATGCATTTTGCACTTTTACAGCCAGTCACGAACGAACTATCGTCTCCCTTATCTCGAGTCGTTCTCTTTATTTGAATACGTTCAATTGTAAATTGTCTAAAAATTGCAATCAATAACGCTAATAATCTGATAAAAGTGATATGCATAAATCGCGGACACACGTATAAAATGATTGATATTAAAAGTGACTCCAATCTTTCGTCGTTGTCGGTTAAACGCAAGAGGGCGAATCTCGAAAGATAATTGAAATCGAATGAGATTTTTTGTACCACCGGAAACGGAAGGGGAGACAGTGTGATGGAATGTGTTCCTGCTTTTATCTGAGACTGAGCAAACAGCTCTTGGGGGGTTTGGTAGCCCGCCTCGCCGATGAAGTGTCCGATATGATAGTGAGAATCAAACGAGGACTATCGCGGTGTTGTTACTCCCAACCACCTGAACCGCCAGGTACGACAATCTCTTACGAAGCGAATTCCTCGCTTATCGTTCACGCGTCGTTCCAGCCGTGTACACATTTTCAAATCCGAATCGTCACGTTCTTCGGTAAACGCTTGACACGGTTTTCTGCCTAAATTGGAAATCGAACACCGGACTCAAAATAGCCTACGATCCGACCGATATATTTTTAAACTTTAAAGAATCTGTGCACCCCATGCTGAGAGACCAACGCAGAGCCGACGCGACGGCTTCTATAGTTTACTCGACAGGTTCCCCAGTTAAATGCCAGTCTCTGCACTGATTTCGTGGAGTTCGGAACGGATTGACAATTTTCTGATACGAAGTTCCCTCACTTAAATAACATCGCGTACTATTAAAAATTTTGTACAACTTGTTTTCTAACTATAAGCTTTGCTAATTTGCATTGTTTATTGAAAAAATTCTAGAACGCATACTCGGTACTCGTTCTATTTCGAACGTGGGAGACGTGTAAATTATGAAACTGGTAATCCTTGAAGTTTATCGTTGGATCTGACTCTGCTCTTACGGTGTTCAATGTAATCAGCGAGTAAAATTGGTCGCGGAAATCCTGTTTTCCTGCAGTGCTATTATCGAGTCGTTTCATTACCACATTAAACGCAGTGGACTGTGTCGTGTAAACGCGAGAATATCGACTAGGGAACAGGGTACGTTAAAAACCATCAGATTATGAACGGAGGAAGATCGGATGACGGTATAATAGTGCATATTCTTTTGCTGAACGCGTGAAATTTCGAAAACGTTTATCAGCTTAAAGCGAAAGACGAGACTTTTGCGAAAATGGCAACGATAATTGGGGATCGGAAAAGAAATGTGTCATTGAACACCGCGATGCGTCGTCAAGTGAGTCTCTCAGAGTGTTTGACTCAAGCAGCCCTCACACAAGCCCGCCTGAATTTAGCAAGTTAGTGAAACAACAGCCTCAAACACTATAAAATCTCTTCGACTTTTAAAGTGGATTTCATAAAATAGTTACTAAGACATTTAAAGTGTATATAATGGATTGCTTGCAGAGCGATCTCCTGATAAAAAATCAGCGACTCTACCCCATTCGAACAGTAATACCTCTTTGGTATCGGAAAGAGCTACGAGACCGTTACCACCGCCGCCTGAGAGGCAATCCTACAATGATAAACCTTGGTTCCACAATATTACGAGGGAACAAGCAACGGCTCTTATTAAAGAACGTAAGTAGTTTGAATGAATTCGTGCCAATAACGAATTAATATAATTTCGTAATATATTTTCACTTAAAAATAGTTTTAATTTGAAGAAAAATCTAATTTTCTAACGCTGTTTGATTTGATGTGTTTAGAAAGTACTTACGGTAATCCCCAAGACGGATATTTTCTTCTGAGGCCGTCTACGACGAATGTGAATAATCCACTGGCCTTGGTTCTCTGGTTCAACGATAAAGTGTACAATGTTCCAGTCAGGAAGCGGCCTGACAACAGGTAAGGAAACCTCGCATGCTAACATTTTATGTCCGTACATATCTTCGCTGGGTACCGGACTTATGCTAAAAAGTAAAGAGAGAAACCTGTTTACAAGTCTACTAAAAGAATCTCTATGAATGAAAGGTGGAGAGTAAATAGTGAAAGATTGAATTGAATATTTTCGATCAGGTACGCGTTGGGTTCGGCAAAAGTGAACGAACAATCGTTCTCGAGCGTCGAAGAGATCGTCGCGTTTTACATGAAAGAGGAACTGGTGCTTCACAGCGGAGGCATGGAAATGGGAAGCACGAGATTAACGGACACACCGCCAAAATAAACTTTTCGAAGTTCTCACAAACCAGCTTGCACTATGCAAACACTGCCTGACACAGAATTTCGAAAAAGATCGGAGCTGAAGGGACGGCGTGCAGTCAATTGCACAGAACGAAGTGCCTTTTGTACTCGTGATAAGTCCAAAATCGACTTTATATATTTTTTATAAGACTCCAATGCATTTATACAAATTATAATAAGCGCAAGTGTGAAGTATTTATTCTAAAAAAGAAAAAGACAGAAGGAAGACGGATCTCTCGCGCCAGTGCGTGTATATTTCTATAGAACGTTTACGAGTGTAATTTTAATTAATATTGAATCTGCGAATTTGAATGTAAGAATGCACACATTGATTTCTGATCAGGGAAGGAACAGTCGTGTTTTTAATTTACTTCTTTCGTATGTTCGATTCATAGGTTTTCTTAAGATAACACATAATGTACATTATGCGTATGTAAATAAGACACTTATATTTAGAATAGACCTAACTACAGCCAACAATATTTTATATCGCGATCTATTTCATTTATTATGATTTTATAGTTACATAAGTATTTCCTATCGTGATTGCATACGAATAAAAATATTAATTTCTAATGCGAGTGTTAAAAATTGAATGAAGTGCTGAAATAAAAAATAAGTTGTACAGATAAAAGTATGAATCCAGATCACTAATTTTTGGTCATCATCAGAAGTTAAGGAAAAGGAAAGTGTAAGTGCCATACTTGAGGAAAATATAAGTGACCTTACGCACGACATACGAACATTCTATTTTCGATTGTATAAATTTGTAATAAGTTGTAACAAGAATAAATAGTTACTTAAAAAAGGGACACATAAACTGTACTTATTTTCAATAAGATCTTTGCTAAACCGCTTGAAACGAAGAAATAAAAGAGTAACCGTTAAATTAAATAAAGGAGTCAATCATTTGTATGCAATCTACGCTGTTCTCAATTTATCAGTTTAAATTAATGAAATCGTATTGGTATACCGGCAATTTACCCGGGCGCGTTTATCTCCACATTCGACGTTTGATAACGATAATATCATTTAAAGTAAACACTCATGCGATCGGGTTCACAGCTCACTTTCACGTCTGTCGGGCATTTACGTGTGATAGTTTCATGGAATCAGCCAGTGTATAATATTTTATTTTAGGCCGCCGCGACAGTAATATTAATCGATGCGTTACCGGGCAAGATCTGAGTTTACGACAGCTACAATCTATATGAGTATGAAATAGACCGTGATGTTTCACGTGGTGAACCTGTGCGCGCGTGAACTTTGAACCAATTACTCGACGGCTGTGATACAATCAAGGAGAGAATAATACCGTTGGATTCGTACATTGGATTTCTCTTGATAAGATCGTGTTTGACATTGAATCTCAATTCGCCCCGATCGCTAATTTGTATGTTCAGCGTGCGTGTATCACCTCTCAACTTTTTATACGCGATAATTATCGCGCGTAGCCCGACGCGTTATCGTATGATACCGCTTCTTGACAACTTTCTGGCGAAAGAGAAAATATAACTTATATACCTTATAACGAAGCGTGTTTCAACTTCTCAGAAAGATCAGTCCTACACAGTGTCGGTTGAAACAATCGAAGATCAGAGAGACGCGCGGTTCGATTAACGATTTACACGGCGGGAATCCGTGATGCTTTCAAATTCGCTTTCGTATGGAGAGAAATGCATTTTGTAAACTCCCTAGGTGTGCGTATCATGTTAGTTACTTTTCCTGACGTCACGTTGCAGACGCTCGACGAGCAAATCGGTGCAGCTCAGTGGGAGAATGTAGTAGTCGAAACACACGATAAGATCGTGCGCATCATACCGTTAACTGGCCGTAACTGAACGTCAATTGAGCGGTCCATTTAGCTTGTCACTTAAAGCTTTTCAAATAGTATCGCGAATCCGGGGCGTTGGACCGAAAATGCTGCTGCTGCTGATGGTCTCGTGAAAATCGCGACGGTGTCCCTCCGTTTCGTCTAGTTTCATCCCGCGGACGGTGCGATAAAAACAACACTGACATGAGTCAGTTGTCGCAGGAGTGCAGTTCCGAGCGGGAATAACGATGTATTAAGACAAAAAGTGTTGGTTCGTGCGCAAAATTAGTTTCGGGGAGCAATGGAAGATGAACAGTCAGGTCGAGAAGCTAACAAGATCTGCGGTGTCTGCGGTGACCGCGCTTTCGGTTATAATTTCAACGCTGTATCCTGCGAGAGTTGCAAGGCTTTCTTTCGACGGAATGCTTTGAAAAACAAGGTGCTTTGATTTGAAAACCTTCTTGCTTGTAGCTTCTTCTTTTCCCGCAAATATTGTCTTTCAAAAACACAGTGGGTGTTATTAAATACATGGCAATCGAACATTAATCGCATCGACGACTGTCAATTTTTGTCAAGTGTTTCTCCATTTTTGGAGTCAAATTCAGCATGAAAAGGTGGCATAACTGCAGATGCCAAATTCGAATTTGATTAAGTAATGATGCTAGAGTGATGACACGACAAAAAAGAAATTAGTACTTATAGTTTGTTGCTTGTTAACTGACAAAAGGTGCCTTTGATCGTCTCATTCAGAATTATTCTTAAACTTTTTTCAGGATTTTCGCTGTCCATTCACTGAGAACTGCAGCATTACTCCTGTCACGAGAAGATTTTGTCAGAAGTGCCGTTTGGATAAATGTTTCAGCATAGGGATGAGGAAAGAATATATTATGTCCGAAGAGGACAAGGTATTGAAGAGGCAAAAAATAGAACAGAATCGTGCTGCAAAGAAAAGGCCAACTATAGATAATACGAAACCATCAAAGATTAAAAAAGGTTGCATAGATGATTGCAATTTCGAGGACACTTCCATGTCAGTCAATTCAGTTGCATCAACTGTGTCAGACACGTATTTTTGGGAATCTGACAGGAAATATACAGACTTGGACGCGAACAGACAGAATTTAACTGAGAGCATGAGTCCAGTAACTGCAGCGAGTGTTCCAAGTCCTTCTAGTCCACCAGAGAATAGTACTATCACAGGATCAAAGACACTGGACATGATGAAAGACTCCTCTCATAATGTAAATTGTAATTTCAAGAGTTACGAGCATCCTTCGTCGCCTCACGAAGAGGAAGCTGATACTGAGAGCATAAGAATGGAGTCAAAGTGTTCGTCACAAAATCATCAATCATTTGATAACGTCAAACCCCTTCACCACTTGGAAAAGGACAAGAAATCAGTAATAAGTTCAAAGAAATTTGAGCAAAATATGTTCGAGTTTGATTCTACAACTAGTGGATCTGTAAAATGTTCACCGGAACTTGAGAATCCACCTTGTTACAATAAACTTGAGGATTATAACTCCGAACAGAACTCCGAATGTATAAGTCACACGTCCCATTACACAAAAACGAGTATCGATACGAACTCCGGATTGCAAATGAACGTACAGACTTGTTCAGAGGAACCAGAAACTAGTCAAAAACAAAACACGGAACCTGGTTCGAGAGAAGATAATTTAGCAATTAATAAACTCAGTCGAGATTCCACTCGTATTACCAAACTCGTCAACAATACGAATTTCGTCGCAAAAATATTTCAGAATGAAGAATTGCTTCTGAAAATCATAACCGATCCTGTTGTGATTAGTAAATTAGAAGCAGATCCACAGATTTCTCAGTTCTTCAAAGAAAGCGGAGTCGTTCCAGAAAAAGAACCGGCATCCGAGAAAGATACAAACCTTCATCTTAAAGACGATCACGCGCTTAAACCGACGCCTAAAGTTAAACAGACGCAACTAGAAAATCCTATATTGACCGATTTGATTACGAATTCGAGCCAAGAAGAAAGCAAACGTGACGACCCCAACAGTAATCATTGGAATAGAAGCTTGTCGGATGTTACAAAAGATGTACTTCAAGATGTAAGAAGGTATAGAAGATTACATTTATTTCCTATCTAGAATCTCAGATTTATACAGACGGTCGACAACTGTAGATCACATTTCAGGGTACCAATTGCCGCGAATTCCATTGAGTCTATTCTTTGCGAGGCAATTAAATTAGAGTTTTCAGCATATTCTGCTCTTGGCGGTATGGAGACCAGAAGAGTATTGAATGATGCTGAAAGGGCAAAGTTAAATGAATTAATAGTAGCCAACAAAGCATTATTAGCTCCTTTAGACGAGGATATTACGAATTTGATTGGGGAGGATTGTGAATTTAAGGTAGCGTTTGTTTCAGCTGAAAATGATACTTATAGCTGTTAGTACTTATACATTAAAACGAAAGTAACTTCAGTTTCAGAATAACTTTAGTCGATGTAATCCAGCACTGTTAGATGTTATCAATCTTACTGCCATCGCCATTAGACGCTTGATAAAAATGGCAAAAAAGATAAACGCTTTTAAAAATATGTGTCAGGAGGATCAGATCGCTCTTTTGAAAGGTGGTAGCACGGAAATGTTGATTTTGAGGTCAGCTCTCAATTACGACGTTGAAAAGGATATGTGGTGGATACCACATAGTCAGGAGAGTATGTCCAATATAAAAGTAGATGTGCTAAAAGAGGCAAAGGGTAATCTTTATGCTGAACATACAAGATTTATAAGGAGTTTCGATCCCAGGTGGAGAGACGAGAACATTATTTTAATTCTGAGCGCGATCGCTCTGTTTACACCTGACAGACCGAAAGTGGTACATAATGACGTAATTAAATTGGAACAAGTAAGTTTGACGTAATCTCTTTTACTGTATATTATTAACTTAATTAACTAATTATATACGTGACCTCTCTTTTATAGAATTCATATTATTATTTGCTTAGACGTTACCTAGAAAGCGTCTATCCCGGATGTGAAGCGAAATCGATGTTTTTAAAATTAATTCAGAAGATATCTGATCTTCATAGATTAAACAACGAAGTCGTTGAAGTATATCTTAATGCAAATCCGTCGAGAGTGGAACCGCTTCTTATAGAGATCTTCGACTTAAAACATTGATCGAACGTGTTCATTATAGTTGGTAGAGAAGAATTATGAAACATTTCCGTTCAATACTCTTCTAAGTAGCAACAGTGACAGTAGCACAGACGAGAGAAGATTCAGCACGAAAAACCCATGGGTGTAGAAAGAAGGAATTTTTCGACATTAATGCGACTTAATAGTCCCATGTTTGTATAAATGCTGTATAGTAACAACGACCCAAATATTAAGAGGACTACTTAGTATGAAATTTTCAAAAAATCGATTTTTTTTTGCATTTTTCGAAAGTTTATACCTTCAAAAATATCATACTAAAATATCAAGGTTTGTTCCCAACTAGTTTTCGAGTGGTAGCCTTCTAATAGGCTAATTTCAATTTAAAAGCATTTCATGGAATATTTCTCTTAAAAAAAAATTTCCAAAAATCACCTAAATTTTGGGCAGTCATACTGGGTAGGCCCCTTGAAAGCAGAAGTTTTATCAGAATTTGCAAGATACGCAAATATGTAAGTTAATTGTACATAAACTTGATAATTAGATGAATTATGTTATTAAAAAAGTTTATTCGTTAAATAATGTTTATGTAGAAATTTAAAGAATATCTACATATATTATAGTCCATTCCTGTTACAATTTTAAAGAGATTTATTGTAATTAAAAAGCCTTGTAAATTATCAATATCTCTATTCGATGATGGATATGACGAACTTCAAAACCTCAGAGATTATAGTTTAGACTCTAAATAAACGTGATATTTTGTCACTTTATCCTGGACAAATACGTATGCATGCCAGCAAGATTGTTGAAGAAATATTGCGTACATTTTAACGAGCGTACCTTAAATCGTTAAATCAATAACGTTACGTCAGTACCAAGTTCTATCTTCATGTTGAACAAATTAATATATGCATTAAGAAGAAGTTTGTTTATTTTCAGATGTAAATTAAAAGTAAATCGCATAATAGTAAACATGAATTCAGTGCTTGGTTATAAAAAAGATTCTCCGATTACACTGAGTGATCATGAATATTAATTATGTATACAATAAATTGTGATATCCTGTCAAAATATATTTTTCAAATATTTGTTACACTCTAAACATGTCATTTAAAATCCTCTTACCGTCGATCTGCCTTTTATTTTATGAGCGATACAAAATTAAAAATTATAAGTACCTGTTCTTTTAACTTTGGGACTCGTCGGGGAATGTATAACCAAGCAGCTGCAGAATTATAATTATGAACAGACTGGTGGCAGTGACGCAAAATGTCAAACTGACAATGATAAGGAACATGAATACCATTGTTCTAAGAACGAATAAGAAGCTGCAGACCAACCAATCCCAAATTGACTTCAATATCATTTTTCTCTTCGAAATTTATCAACAAAAAATAATTTAATAGATACGTGAGAAAATCTTCATCGAAATTAAATAAACGAGAATGTCAATTGTTATTTAACAAACGATAGGTTGATTGTTCAAAAGTTCCTATATATTGAGTATATGTAATAATACAAGCTGCATGTGCAAAGTACAATCGATTCTTTTTAATATATTATCTTCGAACCTCCATACCAGGGCAAGGAACGGTATCTTCCGGAACTTCCACGCTTGTCGGTTTTACATAATTTTGCCGCTTATAGTGATGGAATACTTCAATGTTATCTTCATAAGGTTTTTTAAAGATCCATTTAACTTTCTCTGCGGCAAGGTAACAGGCACCCACAGCGGACGTAGTTTTCAGATGAAATAGGCTTAATTCGTCCAAGGCCATCGATTGATGAATTTCATCCAAGAAAGCGTCTTTCATGAGATACCACGATTTCCAGACAGATCCCACACAAATAACTTTTATCCCGCCCGGACTCAACTTGAGATCCTAGAAATCGCGTATCATGAAACAAACATACGTATTTAAACACTAAATTCGTTCCAAAACCAATATTTTACATTGTGAGCCTTCCTCGCAAGAGCTATGATATATTTCGCGAGCCATCTTCCATTCTCTTGAAGGATGTATAAACAGAGCGAATCTTTTTTCTCACAACCTTGCACAATTTCCTTCGCGAAACTAGCGAAATGCGTTTTATTAAAGTTGGTGTATAAATGTGAGAGGAACTCTTCCCTGGTTACCACATTGAAATGATGCCTTATAGCTGGCCAGACATAGCTTATGCGTCTAGGTGCTCGGGCTAGACCATCGATATCGTCGAACACGTACTTGCACGCTCTGTGAGCAATCCAGTAGGCTGAAAATTTTGCATAATCATAAAGAGTCATTACTGGACAGAGTGCTCTCGTTCTAAATTTTCTTTACCACTGCCTTCGTCCGCTATCATATGTCCCCATCCGCCACATTTACTCATCTTATTACCCACATCGACTAGAAACGCCTGGCTACCTGTGCCAGCGATCAAGACGATTCCACCATTCGCGAAGCCAGTTCTAAGGCTGCCCATAACATCCGACGTAACGACAAACGTTTTAGCAGTGGCCGGATATTTTTCTTGTATCGTTTCATGGAGCGAACGATTAGTTTTCTCTTCCTCGCACCCACTTAAGCTAAGACCCTGATTATACAACCGATTAGTTTATTTAAGTAAGCTACTCCACTCGATTCACCGAGTGATATCTGAAATCTCTTTCACAGAACAGACTTATCGTCATGATTCATTATAACTATTAATATTTACCAAACAATCTAAAGGGACTAATTCCGACATCCCTATAGCTTGCTTCCCTTTTTCTACCATCGCGTTTATTCTGGCAGCCGTTTCATCTATACCGAGAGCCTAATCAGAGATATCGATGCGATTAATTGATGAAAAGTGCGAATGCTAGGAGCAATCATTTCACTTATTTACCCAATGATTAGTACTTGGGCCCTTAATTTCCGTCAAAATTGTCCCTTTTCCATCCATAATGATAAAAATGGACTGAGACGATCCACTAAAAATTATTAAATTCGCCTGTGTAGTCAATTTCTTAATTCAATTTTTGATAATGATATCTCGTAACCATTTCCGATCGTTTGCGTTATTTGCGTTGATAATAAGATCGTGCATGTGAAGGTAGATGGGAGTTAAAAGCATACAGTCGCTGTTAGAATCAGTTAAGTTAATCATAGTCGAAGTAGACCGTAAATTGTTCTCATTTAGCTATTACTCGAATGTACCCATGTATATGCATAATATATATATCGAGAAACCGCGGTGCGAATGAAATTACGTATCTTATTACATTAAAGTTGAGTTTCTAAACAAAATTCTGTACACAGAAATCCCTCGTCATACTTTGTTCCAAGTAGAGACAAATAAAGGGTATGTTAGTATCTGTTTTGCTTTTGATAACGTTTCGGAAAAGTAAGTCTGCAAATAATCGTGATAGAAAGATTCAATGGCAAATACATATTTACTGATAACGGAGTATCATACATTATGCTTCTATATTGATATTATTTGAGGCAAGTAATTATCACAAGGAATATAACAAATTTTTTCCAAGACAGAAATTTCTTCGTGTTTATCTATTTCGATAAATATAGATAAGAATTTGAATGTCAATGAATTTCGATGAGGAACGATAAGACCACTCAGTATATGGCAGAGCTGCTCAGCTTTTGTCCGTACGGGCATTTCGTTACCGCAGCATTAACAATTCATAAATGAAAGGAACTCCAAGTCTTTTAGCCAATTATTGTCTGTCGTTTGCATGAAAATTTTATAATAATTCCTCATGAGCGTCTGAATTATCTTATCTGAACCACGAAGACCGATCCCCCACAACTGAATGCCCGCGATCAACCGAGGCTACTCTTGCCCGCCAGGGCCTATGCTGAGCAGCTCTGGTATATGGATTTATGCATCGCGTACTTTCATTTCTTAAAAACTTTCCTAGACTTATGAATATATGCAGCACTTGAATACAAAAGAGTTGGAAATTAAAAGAGTAATGTATTTTCGAAATTCCAGGCAATAAAATTCAATGCGAATTTTGCAAACAAAAATGATGGATTAATTTTAATTGGATTTTATCAGCATGTATTATCCATTTATATGCTTATCGGTTGAGACAGGAACAATGCGGTACAGTTTAATTCTCGATGATTATACCAAAATTTCGGCAAACTGCTAAAAATAGTAAAATTGATAATTACTCACCCTTCGACACCGCCGAGTCTAATTTCTTCCGGTGCTTCCGGTAACTCTATTTTCGCCATCTCTTCCTCCTCCAACATGCTTCTTCTTTGCGCTTGTCTTCTTAATTCCCGGCGAAGTTCGAATTCGTCGATACGCCTCCTTTTTCCTTTTTTACCTTTTCCTTTTTTACCCTTTCCTTTTTTCCCTGCCATTTTTCCGATCAGACAATTTTTAATTTAGTCACTGAAGATATTTCCGGGAAAGGGATCCAGGGATTTGGAAGGGAGATTTAAAGATTCATGTTTATCTGATATAAGAGTGATAATAAAACCATTATAGAGTACATAAGAAATAGATGACGGAGCATTAAGGATGTGTTTAATTTGTAGATCAAGCGTATTAAAGCTGAAAGAAAATTTTGTCGCTTTTGTAAACATCCAGAAAATTAGAGCCGAACGATGGTAACACGTATAAACAAATTAAAGAGACAATCCAACAAAAAAATACGAGATTGAGATTGAATTTTAAATAGTAAAACATTACAAATACGAAGGCAGTTTTCAAATATAACTCTTGCTATTCGCGATTCAGTAGGCAAGCGGATACATGTCAAATGAGAGAGAATAATTTACGTCAAAATGACAGTGGAGACCATTGAACTATGTTTTATATAAGTCAATGGTGGAGACTTACTGAAAAAATTTAAAGGCTATGTCCTTTAGCGAGCATACGCTTGTGCACTTTGTACAGTATTGTAGAGCATCTCGAAGAGCAACTCCGTGTAGTTCGATACAAAAATTCTGGACACCTCGCGAATTAACGCATGTGGCACTTGAAGAGAATTCAAGTACTCTGACCGTTACCAGTGAACGTTTATGGATCACTATGGACTATAATCACTATGTGACAGTTTTACCAATCGAGTGATCGAGATAAAGTTATCTTCACATTCATTATTCTGCATTGCACGTTACTATTATTGGTCTTTATCAACGTTTACAAATATTGCAACATATATGTAACGCATTACAAATATTGCACCATGCATGGTTCATTATAATGTATAAGTTCACTATGATTCAGTGTATTGCATATTCAGGTACTTCGCTAACTGCACACTGCTGCACACTCACAATCCTTGTATTACGATAACACTAGTCGTAATAAACTGTTTACTTGACTGCTTACCTGCTTATTACAAACCAGCTCAATGTTACAAGCGAATGCTCTGGTCTATAGCCACTTTGATACGCAATATATGTTTACACAAAATAATAAGGAAGAGATAAGATTCGATCAAAAGGAACTGATAAAGAAAGCTATTTTAACTCGGATCATGATCACGGACATATGACCGTGATATAAATGAAGAAAACCTTATACGTGCATAGCAATAAATTATGTTACTAGCGGATAATAAATAATGGATGAAGAATAAGCTGACAGCGAATTTCTAGAGAGCTTCGAATTACGCGGTTGAGACGTCTCAATCGCTAGTAGCGACGCTGGCTGGCGCCGTCTGTCGACGAGCATGGTCGTACTATGAATGGCAGAAACAGCGGGATAGGTTCGCTATCTAGAAAACAGTCCGGCATGCACAGTGACAGTGATTCGTGGCTGCGACACCGTGGGAGCCGCGCGGTGGCGACCGCACTTTCGAGTTCGGCAGCGCGTAGAGAATAACTGAGTGAACCAAGTTGCATCGAAAGGCGAGCGAGAAAGGTGCCCATATGCGTCCCGTTCGGTGTGTCGCCATCGGCCATTGTCTCTGACATGGAAGCCTATCAAAATGGCAGAGGTCGTGCAGATGTTTTTGTTCCTATATAAATCGAAGTACCGTCGGAAAGGGCAGTGCCGTGAAGTGGTACGGGATCAGTGCAGTGTAATTGCAGTGCGGTGGCCGATACTGTGGGCGGCGCTGATCTGCTGGGTGGTGCACGTAACCGCGGCTGCTTCCTCCTCCTCCTCTTCCTCGACGTCGTTGACGACGGAAACGACCTGCGACACAGACAACTGCGTCAACGGCGATTGTGTCAATGGCACCTGCGTCTGCCACGAAGGTTGGCAGGGCTCGGCGTGCCAATTTTGCGGCGGAAAAGTCAGGTGAGTAAAGGCGGAACACCCCGACGCATGTCCTCTCTCTGATCCACAACATTCTACTCTGCTTCCTTCCTTTGCTCACACGAATATTAATTGTCACTATACCTACGTACACGCGACGTTTTTTATAAGAACGGAACCCGTAGACTGATAGAATGGGCGCGTATACTACAAACCCTGTGTACACGTCGCGCCTTCTGATAAAGATATGCGCGTGGCGTCAAAACATTAACAGACTAACTGTACATTTCGTTGGGCTTTAGGTTTAACGGTATTGACGGCTTTTTAGGTCGACTCGTTTTCTTGTAGATTTTGATATCCGCTCTTCTTCGGAAGACGTATAAATGAGAGAAAGCGTGTGTGCGCGCGGCCACTTCAGATTTAATTGTTTTTTGCCGTGTACTCCACGCGCCTCTCGACGTTCTTCAACGTGTAAGAACGAGAGGAAAGGTCGGCTACTGTCTACGACCTCGGTTGATGGTGAAAAGTCAGGGGTTAATCATGGGCATTGATGAATCTAACGGTGACGGTGACCGCGGAAATTGGCTGGGTTAGTCTCTGGCTCGACTTTCGTTACGAGACTCAAGTTGTCGGAGATTAGATTTTGGGTCGATCGATCGCCGACGGTTTTTAACTTGACAGAGAAACTACGGTTTCTATCACTGTCAAGGCTGGTTTTCTTTTCACGAGTATTTAATAGCTCCTATACATATCTTGTATTCACATAAACCGATACTAGTTGTGTAACGATTACGATCGTGTAACGTTTATATTACACAATGTGATGTACAGGTATTAAAGCACTCTATGTACGAAGGTAAATAATTGTGTGCATTGAACCCACGAAATTGTACTAAAATAGCTGGTAACAGTAAACTGCAACAGTTAATGCAATGTTTATCATGCCCGTGATGCATGGTATTCGTCGAAAATATTGCAATTTAGGGTGGTTATGCAATGTTTATTCTAGAATCGCGCGTAGGCACTCGAGAACAGTCCGCGTCCCGGTGTCGTTGAGCAATTGCAGTGAAATCCGACGCAAACGTCGCCTAGGAACTCTCTTTATTTTTCTCTCTCTCTCCCTCTCGTTTTGCATTTTGAGCTGCAGCACATCGTAATAGACCAGTCGTTACGCAGTCGGCCAAGTGTTTCTTCTTTCTTCTCTTGCGTCGATTAATGTAGTTTATGCATCACGTTTTTCGGGACACCTTGGACATTTGATTAATAAATAAAATTAAATAAGAAATTCTACCTCCATTGTTGTATTCTGAAACCATATTCGATGTTCTACAAATTCGGAGACTTATTATATCTGCTTGAGCACGCTTTATCAGCAGATATTGTGATATACATATATCGCATGCTTACGTGTACTTGGTAGTATACAAACACGTACGTATATCGAATGTCAGGCTAGGAAAAATTTGTAAGTCGGATGTCTGAGTCGATTATGCGGTAGCAGCGTTTAAAACCACCCCGATTGATCTATGCTAAGAACTTACAATCGGCAGGCTTAACCTGGATTCGACGAGAGGATGTCGTTTCAAAATTTCATCGTGTACTCGTGAATAATTGGCGCTGAAAATAACTGCGCCTCTGGGACCGCGTAAAATGCGGGAGCCTCCATAAAACAAAGCAACGCGAAGAAAAAAGAGGGACGTTCTTAGCTACGAAAACATATCCGTGCAACACCCGATGCATCGTCCGCGCCTTACCACTTGTGCATTACTGTACGCCTGTCACGAACTAACGAGAGGAAAACACTCTACGATGCGTGTACGTACGACGTGCATATCTCGCCCGGTAATCTACTATCAGTTTTATTCTCGTATATGCGATTCTAATACGCGCGTTGTAGAATTCATCAAGGAATTTATCGCGCAAGGACTATTAATTGGGTTGCTTGCTATTTTCGTCTTTAATTAATTTGTACTTCGTTCCTGCATGCGTAATATTATCGTCAAGTACTTCTACGCGTTACACACGTGACAAACCACTTGAAGCGAAGATCGGCCTTTTGAAACGTGTGCCGGTGCAGCTGTTCTACACTATTCGCCCGACTTTGCTCATCTGAAATGTAAACATGATTCAGTCGTCGCGCTGTACGATGGTCAATGAGCAGTGACGCGACAATGCTGGTTCGTTAGTCACATCCAACTTCCTCCATTGTGACACGTGTGTACGGGCCGCACTAATTATGAGCGGCACGCGTGCATTTTTGTTTGGCCGCGTTTTACACCTGTACGACCAGCCGATGTTGATTAGTGAACGGGCCAATAAACGACGAGGATATCGCGATGATTTCCTCTACGTTTAATTATATTAATTACGCTATTTCTAGAACCGATGTTCGCAACAGTTCATGGGTACGAGGTGGCGATGATTAGTAGTCAGCGGTTTCACGGTTTCTAAATGGTCACGCTCAATTATTATGACCTGATGATTATTGAGTGGATAATACGGTTTTATTATAATCAAGCTACCTCCGTCTACGGTCTGTGTATTAATTACCGCTGATAGCATTTACTAACGACGACAACGTGTTGTTTGTGCATCCCTCTGTAATTTGATATCATTCATTGGGACAGCCGGAATCGATAACCGATGAATGCATAAGGCTGTATATTCATGCACACCTTATCCCCGGATTAATTACCACGATTCAGGGTTAATTACTGTTCCGAGCGAATTGAATCTCTTTTAATCTTGGATTAACGAAGATATGTTCGCGGGTGCTGGATACCTATCCTCTTATTTAAGCGGTCAATGAATTTATTAATCGCTCACAAGTGTACTTGTATATCGTCGTTCATTTAAATTCTTGTAAACAAGAGGTGCTTCAAGATAAAGTTTCAAGCCAACACAAGTGCCGTTGCATTTATTTTTTATAAATAAACATAAGGTCAGTAAATTCATTTCACTTACTATTATTATGCAATTTAGATTTACGTGACTTGGGTTCTTAACTGCATATTAAAGAAACTGTATTACGCTTCAAGGAAACTTCAGGGAAACTTAAATGAAGTTTGTCTACCGGCATGTGTTTCGTTACTTTTAGAACATAACAGAAATCGATCCTGACCATCAGCAGCGGAGATCCCGAGTTTTCGCGGATCCCGAAACCGCGGAAGTTATATCGGAGGACGAGGAGCGAGCTTTCCCAGAAACTTCGTGCAACGAAATTATTTCTGCGAGATGCGGAACGACATTATCGCCAGTTACTGTTTCATTTGGCGTTATCTACACGCGTGCATGTGTAAGTTCCACGAGATACTATGTTTGGCCATTGTCGAGGGGCGCCGGAACTTTGTTTCTCGCCTCGGCCTCTCGAGACCGTCTTCTCTCCTCTCGTTTCCGCTCGAAGAATTCCCGCATCGCATCGCGTCGGCTCGTTCGCCGGCGTCGTAACGCATGCAAGTACCTACCGAGCTACCTGAAACGCTGTATTGTCGTTCGTTTCCCCATTGAGATGATATCGATACGATACAGTCTCCCGTTTAAAGTGGACGGAAATTTTAGTGCCATTCGAGCACAGGAAGCTCGGCGGAGTTAAACTAAAAGAATGTCTCGCTCCTCATCTCCAAGCACAACATAACTTGAAAAAAAAAACTGGTTAACGCAAGAGATGATAATTAGAATTTCAAGTAAGTTGTAATTACGTGTCTCCTTTTGAATAAGTATATTATTATTGATTGTGCAACATGTCTTTGCATATATTGATTATGTTCTGAGTTAGAACCAGGATTTATGTAACTGGAGACGACGTAGGGAATCGACCCGTGCGTTTCTTCGGATCGCTCTTGTTGCTAAGGTGATTACGTACACGTGTATTTAAAAGAACGGTCCGTAGGCGGTATTGTGTTTCCGAAGGAGATTCCAATCACTTCGACGGATAGTCACCGAGTTGCGTGTCGCGGAGATTCTTTAGAATATTGCAACTTTTCGCACGGTCTTGCATTCACTTCGAACTTCACTCCGAGAAGTACACTGCGCGTATAGTGCACGTCCCAGAGGTGAAGTAGTCCAGGGAAATTGGAAAGCGTTCTAAATGTCACTCGGTCCATAAACTCCTTCTCGACGGGCCGTGCCATTTACTCGTACACTTAATCCAGTCGAATAGCTAAGGTGTGAGTCAACATTCCGCTCGACGTACAATTTAATATTGGATTTTACACTGCGCGCAATATCAGGCTCGACATTCAATTCAAAGTTTCTGGTCTGCGTGCTCCACGGTTTTATCCTCTTCGATCTGTAGAATCGAACACTGACTCACTGCGGTCCCTAAATGGTATCGAACTTCATGAAGCTACCGGGCAGCGCTTGGACAAAAAACCAGTCCGGAAACCAGTAGAATTCGGGCGTGTTTCGTTCGACCCGTGTAGGAAACAAATGCATGAATTTCCTCGCGGCGAAAATTGTCGAACTTCTACGTCTTCTCGTCTGACGCGTGGCTACCGAGTTAGCCGAAGGCGCAATCAGTGGCACCGTGCCGGTTTCCCGCCCGGTTTTAGCCGTTCTATCCTTTCATTGAATTATAATGGAACTAGAACTTTATATAATATACACTGGCGGCGGTGGAAGAGTCTGCGGTGGATATTCAGTGGTAAATATTTATTTTAATTACAAAATTCGCAGTCTACTCATCGTCTATCAGAAGTAAGCAATTTCCTGTAATGTATCTTGTAAGTGATAAGGTATATGAACCAAAACCATGAAATCTTCTTATTAAAGTGACACGATCGTCATTACCGAGACAGGCTCTGATCGATGGTAGCTCGTTTCTTTTCTAATTTTGTAACCGATCAGCACACGACCTTTACCATCCCCTTCTTTCGTCCCGCGGCACTTGGTTCCATTCACAGAATTATGCGTAGACACTTTTTTATGAACACATTGGGTAACTCGCTGTACTTTGCACGAGGTGATTGAGAGATATTTGAATTTCTAATGGATTTTAACACTTCAGTTCCTCGTCTCTAATCTGCACATAGAAGTTTAATTCGAACTGTTCATCTCGCTAACGCATGTAATGAACAAAGTTTACTCGATCGTTTGATATAATAGCTGTGCACTTAGTGAACGGAGCACATGAGGTATCGATTGGTTTACGGGAAAATGCGATCAGCCGTACGATACGATGTGCCAAAGTCAATTAAAACCTAGATTATACTACTACATCAAAACAGTACTTTTTATTCAATATTCTTTAATGGATATTAGGGAATATTGACTGCCGTCTGTTTTGATCAATTAAATGAAATTGTGTAAACGCAAAGGAGCGATGAAATTAATTAAATATCATCGTCGAGAGTGGAGTGAAAACAAACGATAGTTACTTGCTACGATAACATAACTAATTAGTTTATTAGGACAACAATGGGCCAAGAGAATAGCAGCCAGTTATTAATAGCAGAGTGAACCAGCCGGCTGGTTAAATATCGATTGTAATTTTAGTATGCGAAATAGGAAAAACAACGTTCTGTTGAGAGAGAAAATAATACTACGCTCGAAGACGACGACGCGTGAATAAGGATAGAAACTAGTTTGTCATGTTTCATATTAATACCGTTACGGCATTAATTCGATCGATTATTGATCTGGTTGTTCCGTTCGCAACATCTGCGCTCAAGAGTGCAAACGTGAACATATGCAAATTGCAGTAGTATTCATCACGGTCGAATCTAATTAACTCATTAACTCGTGCGTTTATAATTAATAGAGATAATGGAATGCGGCTAAAGACTTCTCATCATTTTCGCTGCATATTAACCAGTAAAACGTGGCAAATGCTACAGTTGTCAACTTAACCGAGTCTCAGTTTATTGAAAAACAGGAAGTCCTTCCGCGAAGTATTACACGGTTCTTCTTACTAGGTCTCATAAAAATCCAGCCAGCCGGGGTTCTAGAATCAAGCTATATTTTCTCGTAAATCTCAAGCGCTCTCCAGAAGACGTTCTTCTTCTTTCCGAGTGCTTGCCTTTATAGTTCACGCTAATGCCCTGTTGCGAATACCTATCGTTATCCTTTTCCTAGTTTTTTTTCAATTACGTTACTTCTTTCGTTCTTGTTTTTAACGAGTAAGTAAACATACAATTATTACATCAATTAAACTGTAGATTGTTATGCGAAATAAATTATTTATGGCGTCAGTTTAAAAAATGGGTTTTAATGAATATTCCTTTAATCAAACATTCTAATGTGCACTAGTTTTTTTTTTAATATTTTTATACATGCCAAGAATTCTTTATATCTTTTCCTGATCTGTTTTTATAAATCAGTAGTTTAATTATAATTTATAGGGCAGACAGTTATATAGAATAAGATACGTAGCTGTTTTGAATGAAACGCTTTGCACATTGAGGATCAAGACTTATTATTTCTTAACTCCTCCAGGCCTCGCACTTTAACGCGAGCGCGTTTCATTATAAATTCTTCCCGCGCTTCTTAGCCTGATGTTTCTGCAAATTGCGTTGGGCCCGGACGAGCGCAGAATTTCACGGAACAGCGAACAACTAGCATTCGTTAATTCACGAGACGCAGGCGAACGAACCCATACTTTAGCACGTATTCTACCTCCTCGGTCAAGTAATTAATATTAAGCTGTTTAATTCGTTAACAGACGTTTCTTCTATCGTTGAATCAATTGTACGTATTCCTAAGATCGCCCGAGCTATTCAAGTTTCGTTCACACATAGCTATCTACGTGTTTAAATATACTCAAGCATGAATCATGAACGAGCGCGAACAAATCAAACCCCCATAAATCTAGCTCGCTGGTATGCATCTTGAGTAACGCATCGAGCCAATTAAATGGAAGTCGGGCGACAGAAAAAGCTCCGCCGTTTACGTCTTTCGTAAACTCCGACGATATTCAAGATTATCCGATAAACCATTAACAGCGAGAGAAGGTAACCGGGATCACAGTTGATTCCCTCAATTGGTAAACAATGTGTCGAACGAGAAAAGGGGGTTTCTTGAGCGCACAAGCCCCGGGACTCAGCTCGTAAATTCTCCATTGTGTCGTTGCATCCCTTCGCCGGCATTCCTTTACTCCAATTTACCGCGTTTCTTTTAATAGCCGCGCGAGTCCTTCGCTTCCTCCATCGTTTGGCTTCTCGCATAAAGAGCCACGGTCTAAGCTACATACCCGGTCGTCGAACTTCTTCGTGACTCATCCCACGCTTTCTCGTTATTCAAATATTATTTCATGCTAATAAGAACTAATTGTAAGATACATACCGGTCGATATAAACGAGGACCACTCTTAGACTGCGATCGTGAACTTAATTGTCGCGCAGTTCGTGTCTCGGGTAAACGTGAAACGGTATAGAAGTTCCGAGAAGACTTTATAATCAGACAATAAAATTTAATCGACAGTCTACGATAGGACGTTGCATAATTACCGTGAGGTGAGTTAATTGTTCACAGGGAAACGTACAATGATTCGAGGAGGTTGCCTTGTGAACGAGATGGTCGAGTACTCGTTCTCAGCTCAGGCATCTCGACGTGCTATTATGACGTAACTCCAGAAGATTATTAAGAGGTTTTTATCATCGGGCAAATACAATTATTTGAAATTTCATTTTACGTATTCGATTATATAACCTTTGTGAGTTCACGTTTCTATCATCTCTCCGGTTCTTTATATAAAAATGATGAAGTATTAATGTCTGGCATTTCTGTATGTATTCTCACTCTCATAAACTGCGGCTGGGAATTTATGTGAGACGAAGTACGCGTCGACGTCTACGTTCTATTTTCCCTTTTTTTTTCCGTTTTGTACTATCGACATCGATATATTGTTATTCCGTGAACATCGTCGTCAATACGCATCCGTTTTCAGAATGGGATTGTCCCTCTAAGCCTGGTTTTGCTGAATAATAAAGCGGAAACTCTCGTCGTTCAACTCGACACGTTTTTTCGCTGCGTCGATAATCCTGAACTTTCTCCATCATTGCGACATCAAATTCGAGCCTTCTAGAATATATTATAACGTCGGCTGGAATTAATGGATCAGGCGATGTTGTAGATCCATGAAGCATCGTCGGAACAGGAAGTAGGAAGCTCATCGTGGTCACAGTTCTTTGTCTCTTGAAATTATTATTCCTCGAGTGCTTGCACCCATCCTTTCTCAGTTTTTTCCACGTGCGGGTGCGTTATTCGTTTGCATATTTTACCTGCGGAATCACCTCGCGAAGGTCGCTAGTTCCTTTCTAGACCCTGCGCTTCCGGTGTCTGTACCTCCTCATTAACGCGAGTCAAAAGCCCGGGCAGAGATTGAGAATTATTATCACTAACTCAACGTTTCGCTTACACGTTAATTTTTACACGTGTATTTTTGTTACGTTTAATAAAAACAATATCGATCGGTATCCAATGCCGCTTTTAATATCGAGAGCACCGTGAAAGGGTTGACCTCCGATCAGTAAACAGCCATAACGATATCAACTGCCTAATTTCTATCCTAGTTGATCTACCCGCTTGATGATCCCTTTTAGAATCGTTTAATCATGCTTAATTCTACCCGTACAGTCGCAACGCTTATTTATCGTTCTCAACTTCATTCTCTCGGCTTTATCCTCCACTTTGTCTTGTCCAAATCCGTGTTTTATCGTTATCACGACCGTGAATCATCTACGCGTCCAACGGTGTTGATAAAATGGAAAATAATCCACGGAGAAAATAGCATTATAAATATACTTGAGAAATCAGGCCATTTTACAGTGCAGACGAATTTTAAATGGTGACAATAAATTTTTAATATTGTTTCCAGAAAATCCTTAAATCTGATTGAATTAAATCGCTGCATAACTAACGGCCACTAATTATAAGAATCACAATTCATTATCGATCCCGGTTTCCCGGAACGGCTTATCGGCTCGACGTCTCGCTTATCATTAAACCCATCAATCAGGCTGTAGCCCCGGGAATCAAATTGATCCAGCTGATTTTTTTTTTATCGTTCGCAGGTTGACGGAGCCGACGGGGCACATACACGACGGGATCGGCAACTACACGGCGTTTCTGAAGTGTACCTGGCTTATAGAGAGCAACCCGAATTCCACTATACGTATGCACGTGGAGCAATTCGCGACAGAATGCGGCTGGGATCAATTGTATATCTACGACGGTGACAGCGTCGAGGCGCCGTTATTGGCCGTCTTCTCCGGTCTGATGTACAAGGACGGACACAGAGCCCGACGAGTGCCGGAAGTGATCGCGCGTTCTGGAAACGCGCTTCTTCACTTCTACTCGGACCTCGCGTACAACATGAGCGGCTTCAATATTACTTACAAAATAAACGCCTGTCCCAGCAGGTGATTATTATCTTACTTTCCTCCTTTTACTTCATTTCTTTCTTCGGTATTCTGAGTGCTGTTTGTTTATGTAATTTCGAGTTTATTCGAAGCTTTAGTTATTTGAGTTTGCTCTTAGACTGTGGAGTACACATTTTTAATCTTACAGTAGAATTAATTTGGTTTGATGGAGTTAGACTTATTTATAATTCTGCGATATCTATGATTCATTCTTATTACCGATAACCCGTTGTTCTTGGTCAATAACTGCTGTTCTAAAAACAGTCTGACACGTCCTCGTTCATCATTTTTCTTGACACCTGCATTTGTCCAAGCGCCGGGCAAACGTTTGTTCCACGTCTTTGCGTAAATACGATAAGAGCGTGTTTACAGTGGCGATTATGATCGGCACACGTTCAGCCTGTATCCTTAAGGATTTGCACAACCTATCTCCTGTTCCCTTTAGTACAAACATCTCGTGGTGCTCGCAGGTATTCACACACCGACTGTTCCGGTCATGGGGTTTGCATTGATGGGGTATGCACATGCGATGCCACGTGGACTGGTGAGGCCTGCGACATTCAAGTTTGCCCGAATAATTGTTCTCATAGTTATGGGCAGGGCCAGTGCAATCGCGAGAGTCATCATTGCGACTGTAAACCCGGTTTCAAGGGTGAGAACCTGTATTTAAAGTATTTCATACATTATTTTACGCTGTATATTTCTTTTACTCTATCTGAAAATTTTTCTTTTTATTTTTGGTGTACATAAGAACTGTTTCGTAGTTGGAAAAAAGAACAATATACTCTTTAAATATAACTGGTTAAATCGTGAGAGTTGAAAAAGGCATGTGTCATTGTATACTCAGGTTCCGACTGCAGCCAAAGAAGCGATCGCGGCTACTGGGAAAGTATATCGTACACGGATTTCTCACCTGAAGGCACGGCTAGTCACTGCGCCATCGTTTGGAAAGACTCTTTATACGTGGTCGGCGGTGAGAGTTTCAACCACGCTAAGATGATCTACGTGTACGATCTCAATGGGAACGTCTGGGAGACACCTCACGTGGAGGGTAAGGTGCCTCTGCCGCGGTACGCTCACACGTGCGTCCTTTTCGGCGACAAGATTTTCATGTACGGAGGTCTCCTCCCTAATTCGACGGCGACCAACGAGATCTGGGCGTTCGATGTCTCGGCAAAAGTCTGGGAAAACGTGACCGTGCACGACAAATTCCACAACAACAAAACTATGCACGGTCCCTTAAAGGTGGTGTAATTTTCTCCTTTTCCATTTTATAACGTTTTAAGGATGTATTGGCTATACAGTCAATCCAAAATCCGAGAATATTTCCTTCTATACTTTTTAACACGTAGCTATTTATTATTAGCATTATTCTTCCGACGTCTGATTTCTTTTTAATTATAGGAAATGCGTTTTTCTAAGGTACATAAACTTTTGGGATTGACTGTATAGCCAATACATCCTTAAGACAGCATTGAGGTTTTCATTTATCTATTTGGTCAGACCTTTTTGTTTCTCCTTTTAGAAATGTGAATCGTAGATGTACTAGTAGGATCTGTTTACTTTTTCTTCTCGGTGCTTTCTTTATCTCCGTTAACCCGTTTGCTTACCTCGGCTCTTACTTAACGTGTCACTTTACACAGGTAGCCGGACACACTGCAACCTTGGTGCAGAATTACGAGAAAAAAGAGAAGATGGTTGTAATATTTGGTTACTCGCCGCAGTACGGCTACCTGAACGTGGTTCAAGAATATTCTCTGGGTACTCGCGAGTGGCAGATCGTGGATACAATCGGTTTCCCGGTAAAAGGCGGATACGGACATACTTCCGCTTACGATCCGTTGACGAGTCTGATTTACGTTTACGGAGGATACATTTCCGAGTCGCAGAGCTCCCAAGTGTTTACCAATAGACTCTACTCGTACCATCCTAACAATCACGAGTGGAGATTGCTAACGTCCGCCCCAGTCGCTGGTTTCTTCCACACAGCCGTGTTCGTTTCTAGCGGTATGATGATTGTTTTTGGTGGTAATATGCACAATAATACGCAGCATTCCGACGAGGTCAGATGTCACTCGGACATGTTCGCGTACGACGTCACTTGCGACTCGTGGCACCAGTTTCCTATGCCCAAAGAGGTGATCGAGCTGCCCAGGTACGGGCACAGCGCTACTGTGTTCGAAAAGTCAATGTACATATACGGGGGTTTTAATGGACAAATGTTATCTGACATGTTCAGGTGTGTTCCTTTTCTGTTCGCGTGGCATATTATTATTGCCTCTAAATCATAATGAAATAATACAAAATTTTTCTTTGGTCGCGGGTACTAGGTTCACGCCAGGGAATTGCGAACATTTGACGAACCACAGTCTGTGTTTGAACTCGAGGACAGGTGTTAAGTGCGTGTGGAACAAACGCGAGAATCGGTGTGTACAGATCACCAAGATATCTCAGCACGTGTTACAGAACGACGATATGCACGACGGTAATTACATGAGATGCTTGGACGAAACTCCGCCGCGCGGAATGACGTCTCACAAAGAATTGTGCAAGTTGCTTATGGACTGCGTGGCGTGTGTGCAAACGTCGTACAATTGCGTGTGGTGCGGCAAGAGTTGCGCGCACGAGATCTGCCGAGACAACGTCAATTCGCCGCCGACCAAGGCTGTCAAGATGCTGGGCCAATGCGATGCACACACAGGCATCGAGTGTCTGCAGTTGCACACGTGTCACGCATGCACCAGCAACCCGTACTGCATGTGGTCCTGGTCGAACGGACCCGATCGGTGCAAACCTCATTCGAAAGTTCGCGATGTAAGTACAGAACGGAAGTGAAAAATTTACGAGAAGAATGAGCCGATCAATTTATTTTCACAGCAACAGATGACAATTCTGAACGGAACTATCCAAGCGCAGAGGCTGACCATAGAACGAGACTGTCGCACTCCCTGTGTGGATTACACTTCTTGTAAAAATTGCACGGTGTCTGAGTGCATATGGTGTCAGGACGAGAAGAAGTGCGTGGACAAAAATGTGTATCCTGTGAGCTTTCCTTATGGACAGTGTCGTGAATGGACTTCCACGGACGCGAAATGTCGGCCCACGGAAACGGGGAAAGAATGGTGTACGTTTTATTTGTCTTGCGCGGCCTGTCGTTCGGATCCTGGTTGTGGATGGTGCGACGATGGTTCTGGGACTGGAAAAGGGTTGTGTTTGTCAGGAGGAGCCCGCGGTCCGAGCAGTAAAAGCACGGACACTTGCCCGTATGAACGATGGTACTTTACCAAATGTCCCAGTAAGTAAACTGTTATGAAGTTGGATTATTTGATTAATTTTTTTTAAATGATTCGAATTAAATATCAAGTCCGCTACTGTAAAAGTAGGACGCGAAGAATGCGTAATTTATGCTTTCTAAACGAACATTTCAGCTTGCCAGTGTAATGGCCACAGCAAATGTCTTTCGAACAGCAGTATATGTATTCAGCCTTGTGGTAATTTGACTTACGGACCTCATTGCGATAAATGTATACCTGGATATTATGGAAGTCCCTTGAACGGAGCCACTTGCCAACGTAAGTTCATTCTATCGATTGCAATATCGTTAAATGACAATGAGCCATTCGCCGTTAAATTACATTTCTTCTGTTACAGCCTGCTTTTGCAATAACCAAGGCACGCAGTGCACCAGCGAAACGGGTAAATGTTTTTGTACAACGAAAGGTATTATCGGCGATCATTGTGAACGATGCGACGTGTCCAGCATGTACCATGGAGATCCGACGAATAAGGGATCGTGTTTTTGTAAGTACCTTTCTCGACTACGTCTTCGCAGGATGTAAGAAGAAATGTATGTTTAAATTTAAATTTGACATTTTTCTTCTCAGATGATTTGGCGATCGACTATCAGTTTACGTTCAATTTAAGTAAGAAAGAGGACCGACAGTACAGAGCAATTAATTTCAAGAATTCCCCACCGAAACCTGATATCGACGCCGAGTTTTCGATTACTTGTTCCGTTTTATCAAAAATGAATATCACTGCAAAGAGGGGCAACGCGCCGGAGGTACCGCTTATTCTGGGCGCGAATTGCACGACCACCATGTACAAGCACCGTTTCATAAAAGACGGTTACGGTTTCGGTAGCGAGAACAACAACACGTTGACCACGTTCTACGTTTATGTGTACGACTTTCAACCGCCGGTGTGGATTCAGATATCGTTCTCTCAATATTCCAAACTCAACCTGCAGCAATTCTTTATAACATTTTGCACGTGAGTATTCGAAACATTGTATCAAACTGAATGACACACGTAGATAAACGCATTGACGTGCATGCAGATATATGTATTTAATTCCAACGAAGTTAAAAACATTGTGTGCTTTTGTTTATCAATGTTTTCAAAATTTTCCGCGGTTTTGTGTTACTCTAAGCCTGAGGCAGTATTTACTTGTAAACTAGAGATTACATGCCTAGGTGCTTCCTCGCTCTGCTGCTGGTGGCTGCTATCCTGTGGAAGATCAAACAGAAGTACGATATGTACAGAAGGCGGCAGAGATTGTTCGTAGAAATGGAACAGATGGCCAGTAGAGCGTTCAGCCAGGTTTTGGTGGAGATCGAGAGGCGGGATGTTGAGAATTCCGATTCGGAGCGGAACGAGTCTGAGCCAACGAATTGCCGCAAGAAGAAGAAGGTGTGTATCAATATCTAAAGTAAAATACTCCGTAAGAATTAGCTTATTTCTCTTCTGTCCGAGTTGGTACTATCTGCTTCAAAAATATTTACAGGATGCCCCTAGTCCGATCGCGCTGGAGCCCTGTTGCGGTAACAGAGCAGCGGTCCTATCGTTGCTAGTCAGACTACCTACCGGCGGTGAACCGTACACGCCGGCCGGTATGAGCGCCGGCTTGGCTGTAGCGTCTGCTTTAGTTACATTGGGTAGCCCGCGAAGGCCGTCTCAGGAATTGACTACGAAGGAGCCGACGAAGACACGTAAATCTGCCAGTCAACATCCCGACTCCACATGCATTTAGCGATAAGAACGACAAAAAACAGCGGACAAAGTTAAAGGGAAAGAAAGACACATTTAAACGCCGGTGGGTGACTATATATGAGCCTTAGACATATTTCTGTGATCTTGCCTTAGCGAAACGGGGCAGGACTTGTTCAAACGGTTGATAACTCTTCGAACTCTTACCGAGTGAAGTGTGTGATTTTTTATCATTTCAATTTCAAATTTTTTTCAATGTTTGACTTCCGGACGAGCGTATCTTCCCTGAGAATTTCTCATTCGTTATACTCAACGAGTTAGCTAAGTGGTTCGAAGATTTCGGATTATTATGCTGCATTCTGCCGATTTTCGTGGTAAGTAACATTAAAGTTTGCCGGTAATTTTCGGTTGGTTGACTGTCAATCTTATTATTCTCCGATTTCTTTCGTTCACACGTGACAATGTACAGTGTTGTATATAGATCTGTTAGACGGTATAATATTTTCGTTTATCTGTCACGATTTTAATGAAATCGAATTCGTCCTACAATCGGCGAAGAATTTTTGAAGCAGCGGCACTGTAAACGAGCGTTCTTTTTCTCCTCGTTTGATTTTTCGCGCGCCATTCGAGTTCTCGTACAGCGCCGAGTGCGCCGACGTTTGCGCAAATTTCGACCAGCGGTCGTTAAACAATGGCGGGATACGGAGTAAAGTGTGTGTGCCGGAAAATTAGATTTGCCAGTCGCAGTACGAACGTAACATTCATTCTTCGTTTTGTAAAGTTTTTGTAAATATGTGTGTGACTGTATAATCCGAAGAAATTGCATAACGCAGGAAGAAATCTGTACAGATGTGAATCAGTTCGAAGGAAAGAGAGTCGAGAGACTGAGAGCGAGTGACAAAGGACTAATATCGTTTTGATTGTGCATTCGTTCATCGTAAGTTGTAAACGTTTAATTCTAAATTTACGGAAATGAATAGAGACGCGTCGATTTTTCCGATCGTGTCATCCTCATGTGATCTTCGTATTTGATATATACATATCTTGTGCCAAACGACTTTTCATCATTGCTGAAAGAAATGAATTCAGAGCATCGTCATCGAGTATTTGTCTACGAATCTGTCCGAAAACGACTATGTATTTACAAAACGATGAAACATAGATGTAAATTTTTTCTTCGTTGTCTCGTCTCTATCCATTTCCATAAGAGAAGTTGTGCTACATGCTCGAAAGTTACCAGTCAACTAACAAAACATTTCGATTGAGGATTTCTTTTCTAATGTAATGGCGTACTTTCGTCCGCGTAGCGCATCGACGTAATTTTACTGTATTAATGAAGTTAGAGGAAAAAAATAAGTATGTGGACGTTGCAATAAGTTACGGATCGCGATAATTCTTATTTGATTTTCGTTTCGTTGAAAGAACAGCGGTGCTGGTTATTTCATGTACCACGCAAAATTTCATATATCGAATCGAATTGAAATGAGAAAGAAAAGACAAACGGACGTATACATTTTAAACGTGGCTGTGGTTAATTTTTCACTTGCGTTGTTGCTCATTTATGCGTTGTTTGCATAACCGATAAACGACACGGCTGCTTCCTTTGCGAAATTTAACATTGATCTCACTTTTTTTTTACTTACCCGAGTTACGAAAACAGCTCTGATCATGAAATATGTATCGTAATAATGTGTTCCACGAAACGAGGCAAGAAACCTTCCCACGTTACGCAGCTCAAAAAAGATTTTTAAAGTTCAAACCTCCAGCACTTAGCATACAAACAGAATTTCCCGTATGAAACGAGGATTACCTATTTCAATTTTGCAAACGACTGTCGTTTTTAGTGCGCGCGAAGAACCGTCTGTCACGCTGCTCAAAATAATTAGACGATCTTCTGCTCGTCAAATGAACTAAGCGTCCCAAATAAAGGAAAACCCATTTTGTATGTTCTCTATCAATTTTCTTTTTTATTTATGTACAATACGACCAGCTCTTCCAATTTATTATGTCCCACATTCGAGCAGACAGTCTTGTAATTATTTTGATGATCAGCGTAAAACTCACCGAAGGCATCGCCGTAGTTTTTAAATTTTCGTTCGAAAAAGAAAAACGTGAGCGACGTAGGGGTCTTTCCTTTTTCTCTCTCTGTTTTTTAATCATTGTGTACAGCACGGATCGAGTGCAATGCATTTTGTTTTTACCATGTAATACTCATCGAGTTTCTTCAATTCTATTTTTTGTGAGGGTGCAACCGGCGCGTCAGTTAGCCACAAAGTTACCGTAAGGCATCACGATCCACCTAAGAAGAACGAAAGAGTTATTTATTCTTGTCCTTTAATCGCGTCCTGGTTGCATCCGCTTAGAACGTAGTGTACATTTTATTACCGTAAAAATAATTTAATTTTTTATACAGCTGTTTTATTTTTATTTGTTTTTTTTTTTTCTTCTTAACTGAACGACAGGTTTATTGTCCTGTTACCTTCTTTCTTCTTAAACGCGAATTTTTATTGTCCTTCGGGCGAGAATTTATAATTACGTGTACATATTGAATCGAGTATAAATGTTATGTTGTATTTAATAACGAAGAATAGGCGTACATTGGATAAATTGCTCAACTCTTGAGTAGGCATTCACTTTTCCATCGCTTTCAAAGATTATTTTATAAGTCTTTATGCAGGTATTTTTCTTCCGAGAATGATTTTTGTCCAAATAGTTGGGTTCAGTCGTACAGGGAAAGCATTTAATGCAACTGAAAGCGATTTTTTAAGAACATTATTGGAGGACGATGTTCAGTTTTCGATTACCGGTATTCCTCGTCCTTTCTTCTCCTCTCTTTTTATCTGTTGCATTTCTCGAGTCTTGATACTGCCAACTTTTATCGGTCCCTACCTGATTTCCATAATCTATCTGTCTTCGAGTGTAGACGATTAGCAGATCCACTTGATCGTTTGAAACCCCTTGCTGCTTGCATTTTAGCGTTTTAACGAATCTCAGTGGTTGAAAGTTTCATAGGTACTTGGCATCAGCTCCCGAGCACCCACCAAACTTTCCAACTTTGTTTCATAATGTTTCATTACAACGTTTGGGTCTACGGTTGGCACCAAATTACTTGGCAGACCTCTTATCTTGAAATTCTCTCTCTTCGCAGTCTGAGAGAATCTTAACACTTTCACGGCTGTCTCTCCGGTTCTCTTTAAAAAACTTTCCTCATTTCGAGGTGAAACGAGCTTTTAGCATTAAAATAAAATAAACGGAACAACGACTTTCTTTACAAGTTCCTCAAAATTGGGACGATTTTTTAAAGAAACCGCGGAAGAAGCTGGATAAGGAAAGTTGAACGTACAGCACAAATCATACTTTGTACTTTTGATTTTTAAATCATTAGTTATGAAAAATGTTCGAATGCAGAGGATGAGGAAGTTAGTATTAAAAATTGGAGTTCGTAGAATATCTCCAAGCAGCACGGGGTTAATTGGACCCTAAACCAGAATGGAATCGCACACCATTGTTGTTCATACACGAGTCGCGTATGTTGGGATCACATGATGAAATCCATCGATCCTCTACCTGCGATTGACCCATGCTCCTTTAATTCGTCCAAGGAATTAAGAAAGAACTGTAGACAAAAGTGATCTAGAGGAAGAGAACGCGTGGAAGGGAGAGGGCGGAATAAATAATAAACGCGAGGGAACGTTCTCTGGTCAATAAGTCAACATTCAGTCATAGTCTATGTAAACTAGACCAGGTAGATCATTAGTTCGTAAGCATAGGCGATTATAGTGTTGGATGTACATAGAATAACCACCGTGTTTCCTGAACGTTTTTGAGATCCATCGAAATTAGCAACAGATATCGTTTGTCTTCAGGCTAAAACGTATCGCGTTGATTCTTGGCCAAAGGAGACGTGAACTTTATAATTGAATTCTTATTATCGAAGGAACAGAAGGAAACTATTTAGATTTACGCGCCCGCTGTGGAGATGAAATTTATTCTTAGGACCTCGGATATTGAAAATTTCTAGAGTTAATCTGATAAAACGTTTGAGTTGGAGTGCCTCTCAAAATATCCAAAGGCTCTCAAGGAACACGTGACGACTGCTCAAGTATCCAGGCCCTGATTTAAACGCGGAACGATTTAGAATTGAGAAGTGAAATAAGGATTACGTAACTACAACCAGATGATTAATCACGAAACAGAGGAACCCGTTTGCTGTTATTATATTCCATTGTTTCTTCCCTTTTGTTCTTTTTAAACATTATCGATGATACTTGAATTCGTGAACTCGCGTACATCGTCACGAACGGGCCAGGCCGGTCGTTTAACGTTTAAGAATACTTAACGTAATCCATAAGTATATTAGGTAGGTATTATAATAACGAGTATAGCTTGCAACAACAATTTTTCTAGGAAACACAATCGAAAATATTTATTTTTATTCAAGCGTTAAGCGTTAAGGGTACTCTTTGATAAAACGAGAAAAAAAAATGATAGTTAATGAGAACGATGAAATAACATTATTATAAAAATGAGTGACAGGAAGAGAGAGTGAGAGGAAAACACATGTGTCGCCCTGATCTTCTGCGTGTATACAATTCTCTCGAAACTGTACACAGTACAGCACACATAAATTGTTACATTCGACTCATCTGCATATGTGTGTTTATATGTATATGTATGTTATACGTACGATAATTTAGCCAGTGATGCAGATTGTATGGAGGATGTTATCATTGCCTTGTTGTCACGGTTCTCCTTAATGTCATCTGTCAGGGAAACAGGAAGCGGTTCAATTGTCAGAGTTCAGGGTCTCCCAGCCGTCGCAAGTAGTTATCACCCGTCACTGATCAGACTGAACTTCACTGATTGCGAGCAATACACTACTGGTAGAAATGACGTAGTCGTACAGACGAAAAGACTTGCCCCACAAATTTTTATACCCGAAGACTTCCTATCTTCTCTTAGTTTTATTTCGTGTCAAAGTCCCGTCTTTTTTGTCTCTTTGAAACATAATGTTACCAGTGACGTGAAATTTCCAAGTTCTTCGTTGAACCTCGTTTTGATACACATATATAAGTAATGGTGAATCGCTTTGCGTTCGAAGTTGACGAGCATTATTTCCGTGTGTCGTATTACAGCGGTCGATCAATTCCCTCTTCGTTTTTTACTTGCTTTATATCACGAACGGTCATAGAATAGTTATTTCGGCCGGTATGTAAAGAAGCTAAAGAGAGACTTGTCTTTTATCGATTACTGACGACCTATTCGGTACACTATGTATTCTTGAGACACGGGAGACCTCGTGGAAATCGAGAATGGAACACAGCGCGGCTCAATTACGATACTTTTTGAAAGACTGGCAAGTGGGGTGTTTCCAAATTAGCTAGGGTGACGAGAATGGGGCTGAATTAAGTAGAAAAAAAGTGGAGAGAGTGTGTACGTGTGAAAGGATTTCTTAAATTATGCTCGTATTTTTATGCTAGAGATTTAACGAAGAAGAGGAGGGGAGGGAGGACAAAAATCTGAGAGAATAAAATATGCACGGTTTGATAGATTATTAGCATGAGCGACGTGAGCATGAATAGCGGAGCGGAACAAGATGTATTGTATTATACTAAATGAGACGGATATTGTTTAAATAAAATTGATATACATAAAGTTTCCACTGTGATTTTTGACATAATTCATAAGCGTTAAATACGATATTTTAATTTACGACCGTTTCATAATTTAAAGAGCTCTTAATAGCTTTTGACGGGTTCAACCTGTACATTAAAGAAAGTTTAACCGGAGCACCTAAAACGTGTGAGGAAAGGGTTTTGATAAAATACAGCATGTAATTCAGAGAACAGGATATTAAGCCATCCGCGGCAGAGTGCCAGTAAAACAGGTAGCCACCCTCTCGAAAGGGTGCAGTCGTTGACGAAGATAGTTTGCACTTCCTGTCTTATCTCTTACCTTTCACCCTGTGACAGTTTTCATTCCGCAAATAGACCTGTCTCCACGACACGAATCAAATTATACCGGAAATGAACGTTGTTACACCAGTCGAATTAACCGGAACCGAATTAAGAGGAACTGTACCTTTTCTCTCCTTTTCTGTTAGTTACGAGTCAGAAAAAGAATAACGATTGAATAGGTAGTCTTTATAGAAGCAACCGATTCCACTTCCGTGCGAAAAGCGAATTTCCGGATATTGCTTGCTCAGCGGTTCGTGGCTGTACGTTCTAAAGGTAGCAAAAATATTTGACCTCGAATACATTTCAACTTTTGCACTTTAATATCGTTTATAATTCTTCGCGTAGCCTCTTTTTCAATGATATAGGAATACTATTACAGATAATGAATTATTAAAAAAATCTGTTCATCGAACTCGATTTGTTTCTCATTTATTTATTATTGAATTAATCTCGACGTGTGTAATTAATTAATTTCAAGAGAGCAGCTTTTGTTCGCAACGGAGAGGGAGTCGGATCGAATCGGTTCGTAACAATTATTCGCGAAGTCTCGAAGATATCACGGCGAACTAACTCGAACATGCCAGGTATCAGGCGCAATGGTTTACCTAGCAAACAGGCAGCAGCAGTTTCCAGTTCTCGAACGGCACGCAAACTCGCAGATGATCCGCGATGCCGCGAAATTCTCGTAATTAGAATCTGCGAATGCCCGCCATCGCGCCGGTAATTGCGGTGAACACTTCGCAGAAACGAATCAAATAATCTCTGGTTTAATAGTTAACGAACAAAGTGCGATACTGATATCGCGTTTCATTGCTTCTATAAAAAATTTTACTTCGCGTTTACAATTGTCATTTACTTTATGCAACGGGTTACATTATGCACAAATGAAAAGGCGAGAGAACTTTAGTTATTACTTGCGGTACAATGTTATTCACCCCCCCCAACAGATTTATGATCTTGATTACGCGTTCTCGCATCTGTTGCATTATTATATTCATTCTCTCGTTACGGTACAATGGACGTCCGGGAAAATAGCTGGCTGCCCGAGACCGAGATTATCGAATTAATCGGATGTCGTTCACAAAAGAAAGTCCATTTATACTCGCGGAACAAGTTCAGCCGATAAATCCTCCGGTCCATTATGCACACCACGTTATCATAATCTTGTAACCCTACCGTTCTTCACGGAGATAATGCACGATACGCGGGATCGATCGCTCGTAATCCGAGGTATTCAACGTGTAATGCATTCCGGTGAGAAAATGTAACGGTGACGAAGTAAAACGCGATACGACTAGGGCAACCGAACTAAATTTTATTCCCATCAATTTTATTAGAACCCACGACTATTTCTATGATTTCACATCGTTCTGAATAAATTCGTATCGCATTGTTCCACGTGAACAGACCCACCATTTTATTTTCCGTACAATCGGCCGTTTTTACACGGTTTTTCCAATCGATGCGCAACGGGAGAACGGGATGAAAGCTGTATAAATATTTACATTGTTCCGGAAACAATATCGACGATAAAAAAGACTGAAGAATGAATAGTGAGATGAAAATTAAAAAGGAAACCGTTGCATGTAGGCGATGCGATGTGCTGTATATACGTACATATTCACGTAGATATACGAGTTTGCGAATCATTTTTCCTCTATTTTTTAGCTCTATCTATTTGTCTTCGTTAATGCGTTTCACAATTTCACGGTATCAGGTTGTAGTTTGCGGTGGAAAATTCGAATAAAAGTTATTCCTCACTGGGAAGCATTCGAGCTTCTGTTCCCTCGAGAAAAATGCCACCCCGTTATAAAGTTATGCACATTGAAAGCTCTTTTATTCATTTTCTATCCTTGTCGTAGAACGTTGCGAAAGAGAAATAGAAATAATATTTATGCTTTTACTAGCAGTCCGAAATTGTTCCAACTACAGAACTCAATCTGCCTCGTTCCCGATTAATCAGCGAAGCAATCTTCCAATATTCAATACGTTTTTCCAATCCAGTTTTCCTGCTACTTTTCATTTCTCTGCTCTCATCCCGCTATCCGATACGTTTCTACGACGGTGAACTCGAAATTAAATTATCTACCACCATTATTATTAATTTGCTCGCATCGATTTTATTTTACAACGACATTACAGATATTTTTTAATTTACTTGTCTAATGAAAATTTAAACGAATCGCATGGAGAGACGTTACGTTGTTAGCGAAATTTTTCGCGATAAATCGACGCCTTTAGCGAATTGTTTTAATACTAAATCACTGATCGTGTGCAGCTGCTCGGTTCTCAGGATCAGATAAACGGATTCGCATAATTACTGCGCGGGACACTTCTGTCTCTCCTCCCATGTGTCCGCTCCCGATTTTAATATATTCATGCTGTATGCACGCCTCTTTCTCGAATCGCGACTGATTTAATTATCGCAACGATGTTTCATGCTGCGTACCGAGTGAATCTGAAATTCTCCTACGAAACATTGGTCGTATTATATAATATAATACGAACGTAAAGTCGCTTGAATGAGTAATTTCTTGTTTATGTACAAAGATAGTACGTAATTCATATAATTTTGTTTCGAAGGACAAAACAATAAAAGACGGACAAGTGATAGGGAGTACGTGCTTGAATACGACACTTTGTGTATGTTTGTGGTCAACAGCGAGTGGGGCTGGGGCTAGATGAGTGGCGCTTTACGAGTCATTCGGTCAATTCGGTGATCAGTCACGCGTACGCTTCGCGATCTCGGTTACGTCTTCTAACTCGTGTCGTTACTATCTCGTTTCATCAATGGAAGTAAGTAATACATATTATTCCTGCATTATTTCTAAAATAGAATCAATGGATTTTAACGTTGTATGAGCTATAAGATCTCTGCCAAAAGTTTAAGACGTAATAAAAAGCTGTCCAATATTTGAAGCAATGAACTTTTAGGAAAAATGATAATTACAGAGGAGTTAGGTTTATAAAATCGATCTGTTTTCTT
>NW_017151492.1:419712-435977 GCF_001652005.2 Ceratina calcarata | reverse complement strand
GTTTTATTAATGTAACATCTAGTAACTGTTAAAATTTCAATGCTCTGTCATTATTCTTATGTAATGATTCATACAATCTTAAAACGTTCTTTGTTAGAAGCCTCAGTTATTTACATATTCCTCAGCTTTGTTACTTTACACACTAATCTCTGTCTAAATATATGATTTCGAAGTCGGCAAGAATATTACTAATTCTTCCGAAAGTAGTGCAACTTGCACAAAAGTTTCGCACGAATCGCGAACACCGGGGCTGTTAATTCTGACATTTGGCTCGCTCGCCGCGGCCGCTAATTCTTGAGAACACCGTCTCCCAATAGCGCTATTCGTTAATTACGTTACTCCGTTGCCTTCTTCCGACAGCGGTCCGTTCTTATTTCCGTGGTTAAATGCCTCGGAACATCCCTTACGTCTCTAAGAGACCAGATATCCCGCGTTTCTCGCGATCCAGATGTTACCTTGCTCGGAACCAATAACTTGCACGAGTTTATAAGTGCTATAAGAAACTGGAGGAAATTGCGCCAAGTTTCCATAGATTGAAAATTTTGTTAATTAACGCTCGTCACGAGGTCGGCCGAGAGGAAGGTCTTTTCAAGCTCGAGAAGCTTTTCAATTACATACATTGTTTAGGATTGAACGCAGACTTACGAGCACGTTATTACATGTTTCAGTCGCTTTATCTTAGAACCTCAAAGAGCGAACGCGGATTTGCTGACAACCGTTACAGACACTTGCCACGAGGAAAATTATCTTCGCCATCCTTGAAAGCCACGAGCAGAAAGGCCGGCCAACGACCTGGATAATTCTATCATGGTCCATCATGAAGGGCTACCCGAAGCTGTCGTCGTGGCGTCGATGGTGAGTAAATGTTGTCTCCCACGTGTAACATCAAACGAGTTTACGACGGGCGACCTGATTTAGCGTACCGATAATAGCGTCGTCCGTTCCAAAAGTTTCTTTAAACTATAATATCGATACACTATTATTTGTACTAAACCAAAGTTTTTAATTTCTTAATAAGTGATTAAGATATTTTGAAATGGTGAAGATATATAAAAAAATAACTAGTTTGTTCAGCAATTTGTTCGAGCATGGAGTTTCAGTTTAAGAAGTAAATATATTGCGATTGGGTACCGCGAAATAACTTTGCAAACGAGAAGTCGATTAATTTCGAGGCGACTCGTTATCAGCGACCGAAAGCGTCCCATTTGGAACCGAAAGAAGGTTACGAGGTTTTATGGCAAAGCATGCTCGGCCCGGGATGCCACGGAGAGCGTTTAACGACCTAGATTTTAATTGGCGAAGTTATTCGAGTGCAGCCGCCTATTCCGCAGGACACTGGGAACGCCGATGGCTTTAATATTCCCCGGGGTTGATATTGCGCGTGACGTCTGCTGCAAAAATCGACGCGTTTGGCGAGAACTCGCGAGCACGGCGGGCCACCTTGGGCGAACTACCGCCGCGGACATTTTCCAAGCCATCCGTTTTCGCCGGATGGGAAATATTCCTTTGCTCGCTTTTTCGAGAGATAATGAAAAAATAATGCGCTGTGTATTTTAAAATTTTCCTTCCGAACAAATCCGCGAATATAAGAGGCGCGAATTCGAAGGGATAACGCGACGCAGGAACGAGATAGGATGTTCCGTTGTCTGCGGAGTTTCCAAACTCGTCGCCTGAGTGACCCTCCTTTTTCCTCCATGGAAATTTATGCCGTGAATTTAAATCGACTTCGTTCCCGACGAATATTTTATTTCGTTCGACTGTTATATTTCTTTTTTTTCGCTCTTTTCTTAAGAACCCTTTACAGAGAATCCTTTTTAGACCTGCATTCGTCCTTTGGTCTCTTCGCGTTGAATAATACACGTTAATTTGTCTGTAGCATCTCGCGACGTGAGATACGATCGCTCGCGTCAATATCAATTAAGAGAGTAACAGGGCAAATCTAGATTCGTGTAATGAAATTTAACGCACGCGTAGGCACGCAACACCCTGTAACGGGACTCGTTTCCTTAAACAGGTCTCTCAATCCAGGCAGTTCGTTTCTTATCGCGTTGCAACGGCCGCGATTAACTTTCTCGCTAAAACTTGCTGGCAAAGTTTCGAGCAACCTTTCAAAAGCATCCCCGTGTAAAATTAGCTTGACGTACGACCGTGGGGGGCGAAAATTGGCGACGAAGTTGCAGTCGTATTTCTTACTCCATTATTATATAATAACGAGACTCGAAATTATTATTCCATATCGTTAGCAAATTAGGATTCAATATAAGTTGGGATGTCTTTATTAGAGGCTTTCCATTAGAAATATTAGTATACTACTATAATAATTTAGACTCTAATTTCTTAATGGATTATTTTTAAGATTGCGTTTGATTAATTATAAAACAATGTAAGTGTTCTAACTTGTATAAATTCACATTGACAAGTTGGAAAGCACTCTCGAATGGTGAAAGTTAGAAAACGAAGTCATAAGATTCCTGAAAACGCCCAAAGGCGTTTTTCATACTCGATTTGTTAAGTGGTAGCAATGGCAAAGAGAAACATAACAGTTTTTCAACAGTCTGAGTGGCGGGGTTGTATTTCAGTGCTGGAAACTAGAAACAGGATGAGTTTCCCATTTATAGGAGAGACACATTTGATTGTATATTATATACTACCAGTTCTGGGTAGTTTTCAAGCGATGAGGCATTGTTCGAGGTGCATGTGTACGCACGACTCAAGTTCCAAATAATTTCATTGCCTTTTCGGTGTTTCGCTCAAACTTTACAAATTTCATTCCGCGAAACGCGAGACGTTTCCGTTATCATGTCGTCGTCAATTCAATCATCATACTTTTTTACTACTGCTATAGTTCTATTATAGTCAGTTTTTAAATTCCACGATATTCATGATCCGAGTTTAGAAAAACAATTCGATTCCGTTCAATCTTTCGATTCCATTAAAACTAGATACCTACGTCTCGAGATCAAATCCCAAATTGGTCGTCCAATTAAAACTTTATAAAATACGAGATCTCTTCCGCGTATTCTTAAAGCTTCGCGTAATCAATCCCGCTCTACTCCGTGTATATTTTCGTCGATCGTAAACTTTGACGGAGTGTACGTTTTCTAACTCTTGACAAAAGAAAAGACCCTTTGAGAGGAGCAGTCCAAATAATCGCGACAGGTGAACAAACTCGTTATTCCTCCGTTGGCAGAGCGCTGTCTGTGCCACATACCAGGGTGCACCGCGTCAGGTATTTAAATCTGGACACTCGCACTCGCCCCGGTCCGCTCCTCCTGTCTCGAATCGATAAACACTCGAGAAGTTGAGGCGACGAACCGAGCCGGCGATTCAGAGGTCTATCCGGGTCAGATAGGATTTCAAATAAACGGTAAGGGTGGATTCCACTGTCGCAAAATTATTCGTCCTCTTAACGTTGCCGGATTCAATTTTCGTTCACGCTCGCTCGAACCATTATTCTAACAAGTCGACGATCAAATTATTTAAACCGTTCATCGATCGAAGGCAGCGTTGATAAAATTGTTGCCGGAGTTCTGTAATGGGAATTCGATTAGAGTCTTACGGCTTACGGCAGATGCGTCGGAACGTACGAAAGTTTGAAGAGGTGTGGAAGCCACATCGCGACAACGATGCTTACGGGGTGATTAATTAAGAGTTTTAATTAACCGGTACCTGGTAATTGAACGTAATTAGTTGCTGACATTAGCCGTTTCGGCGAAACGGTATTATAAATAGTTAGCAGTGGGAACCCGTGAAATTTCCTGCGCGGCGACGGTGTAAGGTTTCGTTTCGGAATTAGAAATATCAAAGTTTGACATACTGAAATTACGTGCATTTTGTTTGTATAGAAGTTTGGCGTAGATATCAAATATAGAACGAGAAACTAATGATGGGAATACTATATAGATCAAATGTCGTTCCTGATTCTTGACGAATAAAACAATTGACATTATAATCGTGTAATTCGGGCTGAAACAGAGGTCGCAGTTCTTCTCGTCGTGATAAAATACGATGGAATCGATAGTCGAAAGCCTGGCTCGCGGAACCACCGCCCCGACTGGTCGGATCGCATTTTTTTTTTCCCCCGTGCCATTGTTTCAGACAATGCTTGAACCTTTAGCCGCGCGCGCCCTCGAAAAATTACGAGCCGGTACAATTGCGGTAATCAGCGGGAATTTCGCGGACAATGCGCGATTGCGACGGGAACACGGTCGGATAATTACCCTTCTTGGAACCTCGATTCAAATTCTCTGGATTAGATTCGTGTCATTGAACAATTGTTCGCTCTGTATTCTCATTCAATTCTATTCCCTTTCTTTCTGTTTTCATCCGCCGTTTTTTAATCGATCCAATTGCGACTGGGTAATTTTATAATTTAGTCTCCTGGAAGCGACGGAGATAATTTGTTTAGACAATCTAAAGAGTTAACAAGCTGCAATGGGATTTATAATTTACATACATACTGGAATTATGTAATGTTATCCTCGGTAGTGACGGTTAGTGGACGGTTCTGCTCAGGGCAGTGGAGCTTTATTAGTCGCGTAACGAAAACGTTATTGTCCGACGTTATAACATTATATTGCGATATTATGATAATATTTTCATCACATTAGCTTTGATCGTCACGCTTTAACGTCGAGAGTATCATTAAACGTCAATATTCATTCACATACGGTTCACACGTTAATGCTTTATTAAATCCCATCGCGTGCATCAATGGTGCAACCCTTCTTTCAAAGGAGCCGTCGAGTTTTCGACACGTACGTGCCCTCGAACTCCCAATATACAGTGACAATGCCAGTATGCAAAAGGCGAATCGTCCGTAACGAAAACGAATTAGCGCCGCCATTCGAACGAGTCTCGGTCGATGATTCCTTTTTTTTTTTCACTCGTATCGTGCGTTCCCCTTCTGGCTCGATTTCCGTCTAGTTATAGGTCGTAGGTTACCGCTAGCCATTGGAGAACTAGCGCGCGAGGGTATGGCGAATCGATTTAGAAATCGGCTGACCGAACTTTTGTTTGCGTCCTCTCATCCCGCGACAACAGGTCTTCCCTTCGTTCGACTATTTTTTCGATGATATCCAATCGATTATCGATACGAAAGAAAGACGATTGTCCTCTGTCTCCTCGTCGCATTTTACGTGGCGGACGTTTCGACAAGTCTCGTTTTCTCGCGAAGCTCTTTTCACGTAATATCGTTTTTAAAATCAACAATTTCTGCGATAAGAGGGACGCTAATACCTCTTGCACATCTGCTGAATCGTTTGAAATGATAGCTCGCAGTTCTGTTTACTCGGCCAGCGCAATTTTGATCGATACACGATTCTCTGTCGTGTAGAAACGTTATTTTAGTACGACACTTGCCATTTCGTTGACAGCGAGAGCACGCCGTCCGAGGCTTCTATCAGAACGTATTACATACTTCGAAAGCCTTCGTGGTCGTTCGATGAAACGCGATTGCATGTAGCGTTTCACAGGCCAAGGTCGACGCTACGGGCACCCACCATTGATAAAATCCTTTTTCAATCGGCACCCTCGGCTCGCGTATTTACGTCGGCATTCGATCGGATACCTCCCTGCGATAGCTAATAATAGCATTCGTCGATTCGAAAATAGGTGTAGATAATGTAATCGACAAAGCTTCCTTAGAATAGAAATCGTGTACTACTGTCTGTCTTTTTCTAACAGTTAAATTATTTCAAGAAGTAGAGGTCGTAAAGTAAAAGTAGTAATTGATTGACAAACGGCAGAATATAAGAATGCAGTGTAAGTATCGCGAGGTGTGCGAAATATAAAATGTAAAATGTAGATAATTTTCACGATTAAAAGGAAACTGAAATTGGATCTCATTTTTCAAACTGACATCAGAAAAGTTTCATTTTCCATAAAACTCCGTGTCCCGTTGGTTTCTCTTTCGATCGGGCCGTGAATCGATGCGGTGATGTGATTTTATCCCATCTCTTTTGAACTGAAACACGAGTTTCGGATAAAAGGCGACATTCGCATTCATTCGCGAGTTATTTCGTTAACGAGAGTTTCCGAGCTTTCTTTCAAAAGTATAATATGTATACCAGCACACGCGCGCGTATGTCGGCGTGAAATTTTAATTTCGAATCGGGTCCCTTTGACTGGCACGATTTATGAATGGTCGCTGCAGCTACCCCTATGAAAACCATTCTGTTTATTCCGTGGATACAAACGAAACGAACACACCCATAGATGAATTGACGTTTAGATATTCCCGTTTTCAATGCAGCTATCATACATTATTATTGACGATCGTTTTTCACGAATTCCTGTTTGTCGTTATCGTAAAATTAATATAAATGAATGAGCAAGCTTGGTAATTTTTTATTACATTTTTTAATGTAGTGGTCGATCATTTAATTTGAGATTTTCTGGAACTTGCGACGGAAATCGACGCGGAGGTTGAAAACGGGGGTTGACGCCGAGGCACGGAACGCACTAATTGCAAGTTACGTTTGTTTATACCGCTTGTGCGATTATTCGAAGCGGCCGATGTATCCCGCCGTCGATAAAGCCCCTTAGCGGTGGCGGCCGGTGGCAGTCCGACGCCGGCCGTCGTCGTGAACGGATATGTCGAGCCGAATCTCACTTCCGTTTCACCGGGACCGCGTACGCGATTCGAAGAACCTCGAGGATCTCGTCCCGAATCGATCCCGGATCTTGCGACCACTTAAAACGCGTCGTGCCTTTTGGTCGTGGATCCTTGATCAGTGAATTGTCGAGGTGAAGCTCGTTTCAATAATCTCTGGTCATCTCTAATTATATAAAATAAAGCGTGTTTAGTTTATAAACAAAAATGTTACCTTAATGAGAATAATTCGATGGATGATTTCGTTGGAATTGTTAACAAATGTTAACTTTTGTTGTTTGAAAAATTAGTGTGTTTAATTCTGGTATACGATTAATTTTCAAAGCTTTAAATTTTTTCCCAAATATGTGAAAGTAATATGTAGAAAAGGGCTAGGTCTAGGACGAACGAGTACTATAAATTCGTAAGAGAGAAATGGAAACGCGTAAAGAACTTTTGTCGATATAAAAAATAGTAGGGAATAAAAAAAAACACGTGTACGCGTGTACACGGAACAGTGGATACCAAACAGTCTAAAAAGAGATAGAATGGACGTTAACGAATGTTGTGGTTTGAACGAAAACGAGTGCCCGGATAAACGGAAACATCGTTTTTCGCCGACGCGTGGCCGCGCGATTCTCCCAAACGAACGGGATGCGTCGGACGTTCGATAGATAGACGCGTATTTGTTGCAAATTTTTATCATACCGGAATCCGTTAACAACGCCGACGTTTCCGTCGGCCAGTTTCAGTTCGAGATAAATCTCAATCACGTTTAAGTTATTACGAGTGACGTTCTCCATTCTTCCTTTTATTCCTCGTTTTGCTCACATTCTATTTTCCTGCAAGATAAGACGTACGTTTTCGAATGAACTGTTTAACGAACGTGAACGTGGTCCCATTAACCGTTGACAGTGTGCGCGAGTCAGCGACAATAAAGCACGAACTGGAGGAACCCGGATTTGTGATCCGATGCAAATTTCTGACACGTCCACTGAAAATTGAACGTTGCTTGGACAAGATTTACCTACAGATGAAAGAATATTTGATTAGGTAATCGACAATTAATCTAGAGATCAGATGAAATTTTATAACACGGTGCGAGTTATTGAAATCTGACATTTAAAGCTGGTTTTCTGATAAAGGATTATTCATGGATATCTTACGAAATTTGAATTAGAAGCCAATTGTAAATATCGTTCGTTAACAATTTTTAAAAATTAATTTAGTTAAATAATCAAGCTCTTTCAAAACTTGTTGATATCGAGTGGACCGTTAGCATACGAAAAGGAATTCATGATTCATCAAAGTTCTTTTTTATCATTCAGGACTCTCGCGTTGTTGTCGGACAATTGAAAAACGTTTGGTTTGAATCCGCGATCCTCGAGGTTCTACCGTCGTGAGAGTGGTGTACTCGTGAATCGCGTGAAAGACAAACAGTGTCGAGTGAGAATTGGGTACTCGAGCGATCGTTTCGCGTACGAAGAGAGAGAGAGAGAGAGAGAGAGGAGCGCACAAGTGGCGAAAGTTAGCCGAGCTGGAATCACCGCCGGTCTAATTAGCGGTGTAATTTCGATTTTTCACCGACGTCGACGAGAATCGTCGCTGCAGCCGGGAGGGAGAGAGTCGACTTGCGGCGCGGTGCGTTGCAGCTTCCGGTGAGTTGCAATTTTTGTCGGCCACCCCCCCACCGTTAATGAGTTTTTAAGTACGCCAACCGAGTTACCGCCGTTTAATTCCCCTCTTCTGGCCCTTTCGTCGGAGTTATCTCGCGGAATAACTTGAAACTCTCTCTAATGACTCCGTCATTTGCCTTTTTCGTCGCGTTTCTCTTCGCTCCGTTTTTATCCCCGTGTTCAGTAACAAATAACACAAGTGTTCCTTGTTTTCATTGACAAAGTAAAGGTCTTTTGACACGCGTAGGGAGAAGGGAGGTTCAAGAATGAGCTATGAATTATAAAACTTGAGTATTTATCGTATTATTACATTTCATTATTCATGCATTAGCAAGTTTTCACGTACTCAGACGTAGAATTGTAGGCGTAGCGAAACTGTCTCGGGAGATTCTCGAGTATTTTAAGAGTCTGACCAACCACTTGGATCTTGGAGATAGAATTGTTCTATTAAAATAGCAAATTTCTCTGTATATCTGTTTGACTTTATTTCATCATTGCATTATTCAATTTGTATAACACACAAATTGTGAATTGGCATAAAATGAGAAGAACGGGACGAACTCGTCGCGTACGATGATTAAATAAAATTCCGTTTGAACTGGAAAACAAGGCAGCCGAGTGACAATCGTTGAAACCTCGCTCGCAAATTGACGATAAATTGAAGCTACTCTAATTCCCCATTAATTGTTTATGCCGGGAAATTCAGAGCGTGACTCGATTTAAAAATTCGGCCGCGTCGCCGATCTCGCGCGAAACCGACCGACCACTGTTACGTTTCATATTTTCATGCTTCGACAGACCATGGGGGAGAGGGTTTTGCCTCATTAAAATGAACGTTGCTGTATAAATACCGGCTTGTTGAATATTCCGGTCGAATATTTTGTTCGATGCACTGTCGGGATCGTTCTGTTGACGTTCATTACGTTCGCCCTTCGAAACTTGACGCAAAAATAGTGCCAGCGTTGCTTTTACGGCAACAGGAAAAGCGTATCTTTCGAGTAGAATCCAGCGTGAAAAAAATATAGGTAAAATATTTACGCGCGTTGTCGCAGTTCAATCCCTGAGCGGTGGACGTGTTAAAAATTTATCGGCCAGTGGAAATCTCCAATTTCCTCGTCTCGTTTCCTTCGTCGTTCAAAGAGACCGCATGATCTCATCGGTGCGTGCCAGGTTGATTAGCCGAGTATTTCGACAAGACGTCAGGTTGATCGTTGTAACAACAGCGGCAGAGAGGCACGGCGGCTATTTTTGCGACGATAAAAGCCGGCGAACGCGTCGCTTAGACGGGAAATGCGCTCGTTAGAACTGCTTCCTCTTGGCTCTGGCTACGGCTATCCCTGCCTCGAGTGACAGCCAGGAACGCGGGACCGCTGTTATTATGCTCTCTTGTATCGATCCGTCTGCCAGATCCCCGGTTCCTGGACGTTAATAAACGCGATAACTTACGTGGTCCGACCGGTTTACTGACCGATTCACCTCGAGGGAATTCGACTTCCCCAAACCGTTCAGTTTTCAAATTGTCTGGCTAAAGATACTATCGTGAGTTAATACCACCCTTGGTAGAAAGTTTTCGATCAATCGGATAAGGACACTGAATAAATGACGAGATGACAACGTTTGTCGTATACATTTTATAGCATGTTCAGCAGTATTTTAAACGTTGAAGCTCCGTCTACCTCAATTGTTCTTTTAATACTTACTACTATTGTCGTCTACGTGCAACAAATATGAACATGTAGATCTAACTACTCACAGCGGCGATTTCGTAACGCGTTGAAGACAGGCCGTTTATGTTGATTGGGATTGGCGAAACGTTTGCTTCCGTCTGGAGGCTGGGAAACCGATCTCTCTCTGGTTTCCAGTCGATCAGCTCGTGCGAAATCTTGTTCCTTAAATGAAACCGCGAAATCGATAGGGAAATAATGGAAAATGATCGAACGAGAAGAAAATTGAGTATCGATAGAGGAAAATGAAGGAGTAGCGTTCATTATTGAATCATCAGATTCGATATTAGCCGGTTGTTTAAACATCGATCTTGCAAAACTGTTTGCACAGCTCGATTAAAACGGTTCGGAGCACTTCGGCGATATTTTAGCTAGACGCGGTCTAAGGCGGATACAAAGTGCTAATATTAGAATATCTCTTTGTCGACTGGGAATAGCCGGATGTGTTTGCGGGTCTTTAATTGATCGGAATCGATTGGGGGCGTTCCGTTCCAATATTTCTCTCTCCTTAGCCGGTCTATTTTCAAGCGAACGTTTCATTACATGATTACAAAAATCAGTGGTCGCTGTGTGTTATAATTTTAAAATAGAGATCATCTCGTCGCCTATTCTCTATACACAGGGATGATGTTATTTGAAAATGGGTTCAAGGAGTGACGAATTAGAGAACAACAAGGGATAGGCATCAGTGGAACGTTAATCGCGAACCGGTCAAGAACCACTGACCACTCGCTCCAGCTGGCTCGATGATTCGCTTTGAGAGTCAATTACCTCATTGAGCCTCGCTTTTGGTTCACTCACTTTCCTAGTCGGTCAAACCGCTACGTAATCCCTCGAACGGAACGTTGAAAAACAATATTCATCAGACCATGGCAACCAGCGACACGCGAATTGAAATTTCCTTTGATTATAAAAATTCATTGAACGAGATTCCCTATACACGTGTTGTGTTACCAGCGAGTGCGAGAATGTAACACGTAATAACACACGGGCTGTGTTATAAAATGCCTTGAGTACACAGGAGTTTTGAGAAAATCGCAAGGAATTTAGTATCGTTCGAGACGTCTTAAGAGAGCGCAGTTTCCTCTTCGGGTCGGAAAATATCCGGTTGAGAACGGCGCGAGAAATATCGTACGACATTTTACCGTCCGAGAAAAATTCCCCATGGGTATTCGGTGAATGGCGTTGGCCATTTTCGAACCTAAGTTCGGTGCTCGATTAAATTGCAAGCAAGAGGAAGCGGCAAGTCGAAGTGCTCCTAGAAGTAATCCCGGGTTTCAATTAAAACGACTTCCTAGAAAATGGAAAATCGCTGGAAATCTCCGGAGTTGATTGTTTTTATTTGTTTTTTTTTTTCACGTGATCTCATTTATCGGAGCTTTTCACTCGATCGTCTTGACTCTGGTTTCTACTTCTTCCCCCTTGTCCTCCTCTTTCTTGCGGGTCGCTGAAAGGACTCGGCTCTTCCCTTCCGCGTTCCCGCCTTATTTTTCGTGAAGAAATTCGAATTGGATCGCGTCCACAGAACGGCTTTCAGTCGGTGGTACGTGATAGATTCGAAGATCGATTTCGATTCGACAAGCTTTTTCAGAAACTTTATAGAAAGAGATCCCTTCCTCTTTCTTTACCCGAGTGCGTTTCTATGGTACGTTCCTACGTGTCCCTTTAAGGGGCCGAATACTGTTTTCTCTAAGCCGAAAATGTCACGAATTGCCCCGACTGAAAATGGAAGCCTGGATCCATTTGAATGTTCGTACGCTTTCCACTCTCTGAGAATGTCTTACATTTTTAAATCTGTCTTCAAGATTCTCTCATAAACTATAATGCTTAAAGACAGTCGGATAACAGAACCGGTTCTTCCCCTGATTTAAAAATTATGTCGCTTGAGAGATTCCTCGAGGATGTCTTCAGATTGAACGGCACGCAGTTGGCGCGAAGAAATGTTGCATTGTCCTTGTAAAGCGAACTAGAGACGCAGAAGAACGAAGGCGAACGCGTAAAGGTTCATTGTCTCTCAATTTCTGCGGCGTACAATACCATCCAATTTAATGATCGAGATCTGAAAGCACAACGGAAGCCTCCCTCTGCCTGCCGTTTCGTATCCCTATTGTCGTCGAAAACAATGAACCGTACAGTCGACTGACTCCACCCTTTCCACCGCCCTTAGCCCCTTTGTCACCTGTGCTCGCGATCCGATCGAGAAAACACCTTTCGCTCGACGAACGATGCCTACTTATCGCGATTCGTTGAAAATTTCGCGGTTAGAAGAAAACCTGCTTCTATATTTGCTAGCGAGAGGTTCCGCATCGACGGTACGGATCGGTACGGCGCGTGTTTGCATAGCCGGAAGCGCGACGGCTCGTTAGTGCGAGCTTATTTGCTTGTTCAGAGCTACCAGCACGCACGAAATTATTTGTTTGCTGTTGCAACGTTGTGTTTGATTTAATCGTGTAATCTTTCCGCTCATCCCATTCCTGCGTGTTTCGATTCCATCTCGTCGCTTCGAAGGGGGTTAATCAGCGGCCTGTGCGAAACTAGGTTGGAAATAAAACAAATTTAACTTCGTTACGGTTCTTGGCTCGTTTTCGAGCCAATCGCGGTTTTATCGATTTATAGAGGCTACATAATTGTCCGCGTAATCAGAACGATCGATCAATCAGAGGAACGTAAAACCGAACGAAGAATGATAATTCGTTATTCGAAGAAGGTTGTCAGGTCTCTTTAGCGTTTCGCGAATTGTTTCTCATCGTTTCGAGATCCGTGGATCGGAAATGCGATGTCCTCGAGCAGCTCGACTAGAAGGACACCGGAAAACTTTCGATTCGATTTTGTATATTCGCTCACTCGTATTTTCGATAAGGGATGAAAGTCGTCAACCGCGAACATCAACGGTGTCTACCTTCTGATTTCGTTTTATCGCGAAATTCTGCCCGTTCGGAGGCGAACAGCGGCCAATTTATCGCCATCGAACAAATCTCAATCTCCCCGTTGATAAAGACTGGATTAACCTACTTTTTCCCGATTTCGTCGTGGAGGTTCGAATTAGTTACGAATATTCCGATCCGACACGGTTCACCCTTTTGTTTTCTTTTTTTTTTTTTACACATTATAAGTCTCTTGGATCTTGAATAAAAATTGTATAAAACAATGAATGCTTGTTCTAAATATTTTTGCTACTGTTTCCAAGAGGCAGATCGATAGGACGATTTTTTTTTCTACATTAAAAAACGCAACGCCGAGATTTAGCATGAAATCACAAGGGCGAATTAACGTTCCTATCTGAACCATCGGCTGCGAGTTAATAGTTCAATTTTCTGTGTTTACCGCGAGGCTGACTATTACGCCATGTCGCACGGTAAATTCGCGGCCGGAGAGAACAGGCTTAAGTTGTGGCTGGCACGAAAGGAACACGAGATCATAAATATTATTTAAAACCATTATTGTTCCCTCGCTACTCGTGTTTTCGTTTTTGGAAACTAAGGGATGAATAAACGTTCACTGATCTTACAGAGAAAGTTCTTCAGAGATGCAATCGCTAATCAAACACGATATTAAGTTGGTCAGGTTTTTATTGATTACACAAATTCTGGAGAGACCGAGCAAGATCTGTCTTAATAAAATAGGAGAATGGAACGTTTTCTGGTAACCCAGTTTTGAGATTTCGAAAACGCGAGCAGAAACAACCAGTGAATCATAATGGAGGTTCCTGTCCCGCACAATGTCTGCCGACTTTTAATCTTCTGATGGAGGTGTTCCTCTGCTTCTTTTTTTTTTCCTCTCTTCCATGACACACGAACGTCCGTGCAATTATCGTGACGTCGCATTAACGCGCGCATCGGCCGTCCCTCGCGAAGAACCAGTGTAACACTCCTTCTTCTCTTCCGCTTTTGAGGCTTGCGCAAAGAGGCTCGCGGGACGAGTCGCGTTAAATGACTTTCTTTCTACCAGGTTTCTTCGTCTTTCCGCGGGAAATGGAATTCCTCAAATGACATGAACGTGCCTCACCATTTTCCTCTCTCCGAATTCAACTTTGTGCGCTTTGAACAATTCTCATAATCATTTCCGAGGAATCCGATGCCTTTTTTGCTTCACCGATTAATCTTTATACAGCTTTTATCAGTCTTCTTTACTATAACTTTTCCTCCGAGTAATTGAGTTCAAGTTTTAAATACTTTACAAGATATTTTCTAAAGCCTCGGTCAATAATCGTGCTCTGAAGATTATCTTTTTATTTTTGTTGACAAATTTGGACTTTTGCGGATTTCATAGAGGAATTTTATACGTTTTTTTTACTAATTTAGCTTTTATACGTTTGATTGAAAAATTCCATTTATTTGATGATTACTTATTGATGGCAAACTTTTTTACAATGATAGATTGAGAATTGTTCAGTTAATTACCGTATCCGTTGTTAAATAGCTGATGGATAAAAATAATATCATAACTTTTAATTACGCTTAATAAGAGTTAGTACAGTAGAATGAATGAACTCTTTCCCGATTGCAAAGATTTTAATTTCCTAAGTATATAAAATAAGCTAATAATTATCATATTCAATAAATTACCTAATCACTTTATCAAAATTTGTCACGTATGAATTCAACAGATGTACCCATACATTTTGACAAATTCGAAGGCATACCAAATTTTATAATCAAATCATTTAAATGATGTTTTTTATTGACGCAATCTACAGAAATGAATTTATTAACGTCTCACATTCACGTTAATAAAAATCAGCCACCTAGTAAAAAATGTAACAGAGCGTTTCTAGTAATTGCAATAATTTTCCAACTTGAAGGGGATGAAAATAAATCGGGTAGGAAATTAGTGACCTCTATAATTCAGAACATCTCAATGGCACGTAACCCGATCTTGTACGTAATCGGCTACGAATCAGCGAAGTAGAAGGCTCAGATATACCGGTGGGTGTATGTATCTGTATGTGTGTGTACGGGCGCGATTTTTTTTTTCAAGCTCTACCGGCTCTATTGATTTACCTGGTCAGTCGTGTTAAAAGATAAGCCTCGCACACCGCGCTCTCGACGATTCGTTTGCGGGATATCTATGGTGTGCGAGCACCTCGTCTACGACGAGTCATAAATTGGAGCGAGCCGAAAATACTTCCGATATTAAACCGGACAATCGTTCCAATGCGAGCAAGATGGAAATTTCAGAAAACGGTGAATTCCATCATACCTTTGGTTACGTGGTTTCCATATCGAACACGTGCGCTCCTTAAAAGTATAATAATTTTAATTACCCCGGATTTTATGCATTTATACGAAAACAGAATATTTAGAAATCATAAGTATAAAATTATTCGGAATGTCAAAACATGAAGGCATACTTCAGTATTTATAAAAGAAATATTGACATAAAATGTATTTTTTAAAGTGGCACCATAAATGTCTTATTTTGCATAAAAATGCACAGCGTAGTAATTGCTGTCATAAAAAATAACGACGCTTTGCATATTTTTAATAATTAATGTAATCTTGTTTATGTTAAATCATTCAAAATTCGTATTTTCTCTCATAAAATAATTGCATTTAAATGGTTGTCAAGAGGAATATGATTTGAATTCAGAGGATTTTCGATAGAGAAAAATTCTTCATTTCCCCCGGTACTAAAACGCGAATATAAAATAGGAAGTTTACGGGGCGCACCGGTGGTTCCAGCTGAAAGTTAACTTCGATACATACTCTATCGCCGGGCAGGGAAACTTTCAACTCCTCAACGGGGCGACCAGTTTCACTCTTCCGCGCCGATAATTTTGTGTACCTCTTGCGACAATATAAAAGGTAAAGTTCGTCCTCCTTTTATCGTTCGTACAATCCCACGTCGCGTACCGAAAGTTCCACTCTCTGGGGACCGGTAGGAAACGGGAGAGATTGTATTTTAGGAGGAAAAAACTTGCGTGCAACAAAGTTGGATTAAACGGTGCACAGAAGAATTGTTCGATGTTAAACTTAGGTAAAGTCGTACCATTTCGGGTTCTAATTAAAACGCGTCGCCTTTGACGAGCGCTTTTCCGAAACGATTTCCTATTAACACGGATCCTGGAGTTAGTTTTTGCGACGTTTTTCTTGTACGATTCTTTGAGACACTCGGGTAACACTGCCCGGTCGTTCTTTCTTCGCTTATCTGTTTCCGTACGCGGGGATGAGAGAGAGAAACGGACAGTTGCGCAACGGACTCTATATTTTCTTATTTGCCGTCTGTTTTATAGCAACTTAAGGATGTATTGGCTATACAGTCAATCCCAAAAGT
>NW_017151492.1:397364-419431 GCF_001652005.2 Ceratina calcarata | reverse complement strand
TGATACAAAATCCTTGTTGCGCCGGGCGAAGTCTTCTAAGGACGATTCGAAAGGCTTACAGCAATCTATATCGGACAATACTAGATGAGCACTGAGCTCCTTGTCCCGCGAAACGGAACTGGCAAGGAAATACAAAAAAAAAAATGATCGTGTCGCGTTCGGAAAATTTCGACGTCGGGATCAGCGTATAGCGAGGAATTTAATTGGATTTAATCTCGATTTAACCGTCTGGCCCGGACAGGAACGAGATGCGTTCGATTCGACAATAGAATCGTTTTTGACAGACGTACCCAGTCATTTTCAGCGTGTCTCTCGCATCCCTCCGACGTTTTCTTTTTTTTTTTTCTTCTCTATTTCGAGACTTTCCCGACGTAATTCTCTATCTCCCTTTTTTTCTTCGCTCGATTCGCGCGGCTCGACGGGGAGAAAATTCCGCGGGATGGCAAGAAAAGTTCGAACGCTCGTCGAACCTCTTCTCGGGCTTCATCCATGAGGATGATGATCGATTTAATGAAATTCGCGAAAGTCCTGCGGACCGGTCGGAATTATACGCTGGATATTTCACGGTTCTATGAATAATTCATTCGCAATTTGTTACGCGATTCAATTTAACTTGGACCGAGGCCTTTTTGATTTCATCCCTAACCACTCGACCTTATTAAGAATCCCCTGTGTTCCTTTACGTGAAAAAGAGCGAAGCTTTTTTTAAAAACGGTGACCGAGATGTTAATAATCGAGATAAACGGCGAACGGTATGGATTTTAAGCAATTTCTTTCTCCCTTGTTGGAGGCAGAATCGTTCTTTCGAAAGAAGAAGTGCGGCGAAATTCTTCGGCTGTTTCACGGCACACGCGAGTAGAGAAACAATATTTTCCCGGAGAGAACGTTCGGCCCATTAAGTATTCCGATCTCGAGCCCTCTCTACATTCTCTTTTGGCTTGTAAAATTTCTGCTCGAGATTTAAGTCACATTCGTTCCGTATCAGTTAAGTTCCGCACTCCAGATTCGATTCTGTATAAGTTACACCGAGAGAGAGAGAGAGAGAGAGAGAGAGAGAGAGAGAGAGAGAGAGAGAGAGAGAGAGAAGAAATGAATTAAGGATTTTTATATCGTCATAAAAAATGATAATCGATCCTCTCTGACTTACTATTAATAATATTTCAATTATAAAGTTATTAATAGATTCCAGAATAAAATATTTGTGATCTCGGTTAAGAGAAATGCAGTTTAGATGGACGTTACTTTTATTACTGCGATGTGTTCTCATTTTTTAATACTTCGTTTATTTTTTGTACATAACAAAAATTCTTTATATTTTCTGTAGACACGATTTTTCACACCGTCTAGTCGTTAATATTCATACTTCACGATTGTAAATTCAGTACAAAACAATATAATAGAAAATTCTCTAATATTTATCGTTCATCTGATCAGCTTTATACCTGCTAAACTGCTATCTCGCCAATCTCCGGTTGGAAGTAATCACCACTAACTACCCTTTTCTACAGTTCCTTGCGGCAAACTACTGCGGCGATCTCTGTTTGTTTCGTTATCGCTGGGGAAACTTAAAAAGTAGAAACGGGACTTGTTGTTTCCTCGAAAATGCGAGGACGTGAGCGGGAAGAAATCAGACGTCGACATCGTTCCCGCGATTAACACTGCTCGGTCCCCCGCTTCCCCGGCTCTGTCGAGTTTAATTACGAATCAGAAATCCGGGGATCGCGTGACGCGTTCCCATATGTAATGAGTCAGATCGAGGAGACAATATCTCGGCGCCGATAAAACGCGATCGTGATCGAGGCGAGAAAAAATGGTAACTGAGCCAGAAAACCGTGCATTAGGTCTCTCTCATTAATTACAAAAATTAATCATTAATATTTTCATTATAATAATACAAGCTCTCATATAATGGTTACTCTTGCAATTATTGGTAAATCATTATAATATCACTATTATATTTTTGATTACCCTGCCATCGCAATTTAGATCGCAAAAATTGTGATCGCTATCCAGCGTTAAGGGTACACGTTTAAATCTACTCTTTGGTGGGCTCGATAGCTTGCATTAAAATCGTCTTTTCGAGGCTCGCCGAAAAGACCCTTTGTCCCCGCGCGACAGGAAAATTATTTTCTTTTCAATTCCTTGAATGCGTCTCACCCCGCAACTGCAGGCGTTCTTTATGAGTAGATTCCACAGAGATGGGGTTTCAGTCAACTTTTATGGCCCGAGGAAAACCGTGCAACGATTTGGTACACACTAATACGTGGAAATTTCAACGATCTCGCGAATTGGACGGTCTAGAGTCGTAGGTCTTTTAATTAGGTGGACCGGGAAAACGTGCGAACAATGCGTGATCAGCGCCATATCCGTGGCAGTCGCCTCGTTGATCAGCGGATATTCGATCATTGAAACGCGTCGGTTAACATCGAGTAATAATATAATAGATACTGCGAGGGAAAGAGCAATCCGGCGATCGAACGAAATCGGCGAAGATCGATCGATTAATTAGCTCACTGTTAATTACATTTAAATCGACGGGGCCCGCGACTGCGGACTAATAATTTGATCGGTGGCGCTTAATTAGTCGAAACTCGGCGTACGGTTGCACTTAGCTGGGAACGATAATCAAGTAATAATTTAGCACGGGACGACTACGTAATTTTACTCGGACGGAATATTAAGAGATATTATTGTGGCCTTTGCGGGTAATTAACGAACATTATTTACCGCTACTTTATTCTTGTGCAACTACAATGATAAATTGGCATTATTTTAAACGTCGTTATTTGTTATTCAAAGTTACATATCATTCTGTGGAATAATTTGGTGAAACCGTGAAGTTAGAAGAAAATTCTAGGAAGGTTAAAGGAAAATTCTAGTTAGAATAAAATAAAATATTTCTCAATGCCTCAAATCGAAATTAATCTTAGTCTTCGTTTTTCGTCTCGTTCAAGGGAGTGATTTTAGCTCATCGAAGTGCGTTAGGGCAATCGGCGAGAAGAGAAAAGTGTAATCGTCTAATGGGCCGCATAAAGGTCGATTAATATGCCTAAAGATGCTTAGCCCCATTAGAGGGCAAAGTGCATATTACGTCGCGTCGAAGAGAGAATGAAAAGATGAAGAGCGCATTACATAGTAGAATTGAGGTGAAGGGAAATAATCATTCAACTGGACAGTCGATGTATACTAATGATAATAGCCTCAAATCAAATAGCCACAGTTACCTTGGTTTATTAAAAAGTTACACATATCAAGGACGTAAATTTGTCGATACGATTGAATTCTTGATCGAAAACCTTCGCAGTCGATAGAGGAAGTCAAGGCGAAAGAAATCGCTTTTTATTCATTCCAATATCTCAATTCATTTCGAAGATGTATGCTTTCAAAGTTCAGCCACAGCGTTTGGTATTACTGGTACAGTAACCTAGTTACGCTGGGTGTCTAGACTGGCTGGTGGAGATTAGGGCAGGTTTGTGAGTCGGTCAACGTGAGAGAAGGACAACAACAGCTGCGCCGAAAAAACGATGTTCGTCTTCACACGATGATATCTCCGGAACTGAAAATCTGTTCGTGATGAATGAAACAGTATTTTAAAGAGGAGACTTTTCCGTGTCGAACATCATTCGTCTAAATTAACACGCTAAAAAAAAATGCATATTTTATTTGCATTAATTATTGATGCGTTAGTGAATGGCAGGCTATTAGTTAGTTTCAATTGGAGCTATTTTCGTAACGAGCCAACCATGCTAATCCAGTATCCAGTGTTCTATAGAGATAGGTGGAAATAACCCTCATCAAGACGTTCAACTCGTTTCCTACGTCACTTTTCCACTCCCATGTTCACTCGGAAAAGAGGTACGACCCGTCCCAGTTTTCAGAATTACCCTTTTTGCCTTTCTTTACCTTAATTAGCGACTTTTCGTCGTCGTTTCGGCCATGTTATTTCTTCTCCCCTTTCGCAACCCCAAAATCGCCGACCAGACGCGGTGCGTCTTTGCCTCCTCACGTTTCCCGTTTGCGTGTCCGTTTAATAGCTTCCTCTTGTTTCACTTTTCTTCTCAAGAGACGATCAGTTGTCCCGTCTTCCTCCTTCGCCCCTCCCTTCCCCCTCTAACCGAGGTTCTTTGTTCCTTTTCATGGATGAGAAAATCTTCTCCCTGTTTGCTCGATTCACTTAATATTCCTCGTGGCACTCGCGCCACGGCTGCAATTCATGGCGCAAAGAGCTTCTTCGGCTTTCGGAGTGAAAAGCACCGGGGCTACTTTGATGTCTTCCGTGGTGAAGATAAATTACCCGTGCCTGTATTTTCGTTCGCGTCAGCACGCGTTTTAGTTAATGAAATTCAAGGGATAATTAGCCGGAACGCAAAGCGCCACGTGCAAGCAGAATCCTTTTCGCAAACACTGATTTCGTTTGGCTCAATTTTAACCCCTTCGCGGATAAATAATTTATAAACCGCACGAGATGAACTCCTTTGGTAAATATAATAAAATAACGTTGCGTACGACTCCTCAGTGGTGATTATTCTTAAAATCTGCGAGCCTCGAACTCGAGGGATCTCTTTGTATGGGAGCGGGACTTCGGTTATAAAAGTTTCACTGCGGCTATACAAAAGGCAGCCTTCCAGAAATCTCTTTACCTCGAAGGCGTGTAATAACGAATCGACGAACGCCCACGGTACAGCTGCGCTCCGAGGGCTTCCGGTTCGTGCTTTTAAGCTCGCCGGGTGAACCCGTGGAATACAAATGAAAGTCACTGCTGACTGCCTACCTACGCGTGACATTTCGAAAACCCCCTCCGGTATCGGAACAGCGCGCGGGGGCCATAGCGGGGGTGGTGGATAGTGGAAAGAAGAAGAAGGATGAGGCAAGAAGCTTGTAACTGCGAAACAAGGAAGGGACGAGGACAGAAATCGGGGCTAATGAAACGGATGCAATCGTGAGGGGAATCGAGAACGAAATTCCGGACGATCTCGATTCGGAATGAAAAGAAGCTTTAAAGGAAAATGTATTACAAGCGTCTATCGAAGGTCGGGACAACATTTATTACAAATTTTCTAATTCCGCGGATGACGTGTCTAAAAGAATTCACGGATTGCGAAATCATTTGAATGCAATAAATTTCGCGTGGCATTCGGTCGCCAGGATTCGTGGTTCTTCTTGCGGAAGCTCCCGCAGGATTTCAGGATTAAACCCCTGGTCGAGTTTCGAAATTGGTCTCCTCCCGAGACAAAAAGCAACCAGTGGGGGGGACGAGGACAAATTAGCTGCTTAACGCGAGTTCGCGAATTTCCACCGGTCACTGTGGGACCAGCTATTAATTAAACCGGCTTAAAATAGTTGGAATACCGCACGGTGAGAATCATGCTATGTGAGAGGTCGGATTTTAAGGATGCGAAGCTAGGACCGTCGCATCGGACCGAGTGAATCGAGCTTAAAGCTTCAATGGGCACAAAGGGACAAGGGTGGCGAGGTTCTTGGTATGCCACCGGAACATCAGGAATATTGGTTAGCTACGTGTCTGACCCACCGCAACCCGGCGGATATGTCACTTCCGGCTAGCCGCCGATTTTCCTGTATCCGCAGTGAAATCCGAGGAAACCGTCCCCTCGCCCCCCTTCACTCGGCTCGATTCCGTTCGATGATTAATTGATTGAAACAGTTAACCTTTCGCTTATGAGATTCTGCTTGGAATTGTTAATTTATTTGATTTACGAGTCGTACTACCAGTCTGTAAATTCAATATGCGAGTGTATTATACGGTCTCATTGCGTTGCCAACTTGTCTATGCCGTTTCATGGGTGAGCGTACTTAATTCAGGAAATAATCGATATTATAACGGACGGAGTTTTTAGTGTATTTACGTCTCGTTCATGACTGTTGTTTGCGAAACAATAAAGTCCATTCGGGAAAATCATCGGAGTTTTCATACACGTGTAAATCAATACATTATATTGTTGTCTTCCACTGAGCAAACAATCCACATTGTTCGTTTCTGATAACAAGTCTTCGTTGGTTGTTATTAATTTCATTTTTTAATACGATCCCTGAAAAGAAATCATTCGCGAAGAGTCGATTCCAGTTTCATCGTTAATTTCTACCGAATTATAAATAGATACGGTTGCCAATATTTATCAAGAAAATTAAATTACGACATTCGCCTTTTCTCTCTAACAGATATGGCAAATTAGATTCTAGAAGTACCGCGGCCCTTCAATGTACCTTCTTTCCTCTTAAGAAATTCTTATTCTATCTTCTTGCGGAGAGTTCTATCACTTCTTGGAAAATGTTCCTTTTATATGCTACAATCCTCTCTCCCGTCACAAATGTAGAAAATTGAAAAGAAAATATTCAGATACTTTTTCTTAATTGGTCTCGACGGAGACATTTGCTCTTTTTAATTAAACTAACTCTCTGGTCAGACTCTTAGACGTAACATTGATGAAATAATCATCAGAGGTTACAAGCACCGATGGGACTCGACGAAATCAATCATGTTCTTCGTCGCCTAGAGAGAAGCATCCGGGGTACTGGAAGTTATTCTCGGTCACATCGCTCTGCGGGGGTGACAAATTACATTTTTGCGCGATCCTGTCGTCCATCATGGCCCGCTGAATCAGCGACCCGATCACGGATCGTTTCCTCTCCTCTTTTTACCTGGCCGTGACGAATCCGAGACGGTGCCAATCGATAGATTTACTCAGGATCGCGAGCCTCTCAAAGAACTCGACGAAATTGAATCGAATTTTAAGAAGAGCCCCCGGGTTAATGGAATTCAATCGTCGAATTTGTTTTCGCGTTTCGATACATCGATTCCAAACCGGGTCGACGTTGTCCCGCGACTTCGCGCGAGCTATAAATCCCCAGATTTATATGCCGTTAAAGGGAATGCAGCGCGGAAGATAACGGTGCGCTGCTTTCTTGAGTTATTATGGACAAAAAGTAAAAACGGGGTCGAACACGGCTGTGAAATATTGTTCTCAAGGTTTCGTACGAGTGTCGAAATTCGTTTCCTATGAGAGAGAACCTCTTCAGTCGAATGCGTATGCAACAATGGAAATAAATCTTTTCTCACAAATTCCGAGCTAAAGAGATGCACATTCGTCAAATGCGACTGTGTGATATTGACAAGTTAGTTTTGTACGTGGAACGCGAGCAACCATGGTAACCTATCGTTTGTCACACCAGTTTGCTGTATGCAGTACGCGCCGTACGCGGTCGCATAATGACCTGCAATGCATGCGGCGACTTATCACCGTCGAGAGCTTTCTTCCGGTTCTCGTCCTCCGTTCGCCTGATGCGCTCTTTTCACGCTGTTTATCGTCCCCTTCGCTACATTTCATCTGCTATTTTCTATTTTTACTTTTTCAGATTTTTATCCGTTCCCCGATACTGTAGACTTGTATGTATAATCTTTCTGAATATGATTCACTGATTCATTAAAAGATTTTAATAACCTATAGCAGATGTGGGGAACTCGTACGGTTTCAAATTTTCCATCAGATTTTAAAATTATCTTCCATATTATTTAATTTCTGTAAAAATTTTTTACTAATATTATTTTTATTTGAAGTGGTATTTAATATAATTAAAATTTGAAGATCTGAACGAATATATATGTATGCTTAAACAAATAATTATACCAACAGTGAAAGATAAAAAATTATAGCGGCCTCCTTTATTACTGCCTGATTTAAATGTGACCTCTAGTGTTAAAAAGGTTCCCCATCTCTGGTTTATACTTTTTCCTAGAATTCTCAAGGAAATTTACCAGACAAAACCTCCGGTGTATATTTTTTCCTTGATTACTGTTTATCCAAGATTTGTTGTGCTAGAATCCTTAATAAATCAGCACGGTTTTTACCGCATTTTTTATCGTTTAATTATTTTTCTCTTGTAATTAAATCCCCGCACTCGGTTGAAAATTGAATCATTACCCCACTTCATCTTGCTGTTTTAATCTAGTTAAACAGAGGTTGTTTTAACTAGTTGCAGGAGAAGCGTGAACGACCACGTATGTTTCATTTTTTAAATCTATTACAGCACCCGTATTATGTAACTCGTAAAGCTCGCGCGTGGAGGATGAGTGTACCTACATGCATAAGAACTTACGACCTAGTTCTTGCATCATCCACTTTCTCATTTTACTTGGTACGATTCCGCTAGTATCTTTTTCCTCAATAACCTTTTTATTTTCCTCCTCTCATTCATCGTTCCTCTCTTTCTTCACTTATTCAATTCCACTTTTGTCTTCCTCCGTCCCCTTCCATCCGCGGTCCGGCACAGCCTTTTGAGCCGTACGTACGAGATCGCATCTATGATGAAGCCGGTCGACCTTTTCGGATCGATATACTCGGTCCTCTCAAAGGACCTAGAAATCGTCTCGGTCCGCGGAGATGTGCACGTTACGATGTAATATTTACTTGAAACTCGATCGACCGTTCCGGCACCTCTCTTCTAGTTCATCGTCTAATGAAAACGACGCGTCTGTTCGCTTTTCGAAAAGCTTCTCAAGCGTTAATTGGAACGCGAAAGGGGACGTTCCTTATTCCTTCAGTGTTCAGCTTTTAAGAATGTTTCATTTACACGTTCTCTACCAATCATTTATAATGTATCTAAGCAATATTTCTGTGAAAATTTTTATCTTTCTAATAAAGAGAATTCTCTTAACTATGAGTAAGATTTAAAAAAAAAACTAGTAGAGTACGATAAGAAAATAAGACAGTAGAGAGAACGCGTTAATATCGTAACAGAACGCATGCTCGCTCGAGCGCTCTTTCAAGACGAAGACGTCAGCTCTTCAACTCTGAGCACCTTGAAGCGTTTTCAAAGGCACCTCCGGAGTGGCACGTTCTCCAGACAAAATTTTCCCGGAAAGAACCGCTGCGCCGTAGACAGGCCGTCTATTGCCTGGTCGACGTTGCGCACCCGATATTTCGGTCCCGCGCGAATCTCGTTTCGTTCTAACCCGTTCTCCTAGTTTCGCACGCCTCCTCTACGTTTTATTCGAGGCGAAAACCTGACCTCCCGCGTACGCCCACGTACAGCCGCGTGTTGACATCCTCGTCTCGGCGACGGCTTTATATAGGCAGAGCATTGCGAGAGACGCGCGCGTACTACGTGCACACGCGGCTCGTTCCGATTTCTTCTTTTGGTCGGCACTCGCGTGCGCCTTTCGTTTTCCTCGCTACTGCTACCTGTTCCACCGTGGATCTCACACGTTGCCACGTTAAGGAGGGGATGAGACAGATCGAAGAACAAGAACTTCGGAGATAGTCGTTTGGGAATAGTTCTCGAGGACCTTGGAAAGTTTTCGGATATCTTGGCGAGACCTTGGAGAACGTTGGAAAGGTAAAAAATTTCTTGAGAAACGTTTAAGAGGTGAAAGCTTCCATATAGGCTGCTTGAGCGCTTTCCTTGTCTTCCTTGAAACGTTTAATTAAATATTCATTTAATTCGATTTTTGATCGCTGATTCAGTTTTCTAAATGATTCAATTTAGCTCTGTTCAACGATAAAGATATTCGATCTCGAGGGCGGTCTTAGGTACCTGTTTCTGATCGAAGGAATCATGCAAATGCCAGGAGTACAAATTTCCTGATCTCATCTGATGCTGACGTTTCAATTTCGGAAAAACCGATCTAGTGCCCGAGGTACGGATCATGTTTCGCGGAATTGGACGCCGCGGAACAAGTATCAATAAAATAGAGTAACGTTTCGTGTACGGCTGCGAATACATCTTCCACAAGGAAGTGATTTCTACGCGAGCACGTAGAAATATCGCGTTATAAAAGTGATACACGGCTGTAATATAGTTAGAAACTGACGGCTTATTGTTGAAGTCTAAGAGGTGTCCCAAGGTCCTAAAGCTGCGTCAGCAGCCGCTCAAATGGAATTGTCCGGATACCGGAATCAGTGCTCGTCCATAGAAAATTCAGTAAGCGATGGGAATTTAGTGATAAACATTTACAATTGTTTTCTTACTCAATGGTTTTTAATACATTGAGTTCTGTATTATTTTTCTTTAAATTCAACAACAATTAATATTATCATGAAACTTCGTCTTTGTGTTACATCAACGCGATGATTCACTTATTTCTAAAAAGGCTTGTTGTTAGTAACGACTACGCTCATTCTTGCCAGGCACTGAAGAGGATCTCGTAGTCATGCTGACCCTCGAATTCCGAGTAACAGGGAGTGAAGTCGTTCTTTCGCGTGAATTTCTTAATTGAGAGAAGAAGAATAAGAGGGGAAAGTTAGCAACACTCCTATTCTTCTCTATCTGAGAATTCATTCCACGCAAGGGATTAACTTGTCCCTCGGTTATATCGGATTCCATTGCTTCTTGCAAACGCCAGGATCTTGTTTTCCTTGAAGAGGTTTCATTATACTCGTGTTTCTTTCTGAATTATTTATATTAGACTGCAGATTATTAAGTAAAAAGAAAGCATTTGTGACATCGATTTAAAAAGTGAAACGTCGATTTAGATTTATTTCATTCTTCAAAAATAATGAAGTATGTCATACTTTTGATGTCCTGCACTATATAATTATTATATTATATATATTATATAAATATATAATATTAAAGGCGAATACATCAGTGATATTCCTCATTCCTGTGAATCAGAATGCTCCATGTGGGTTCCCACGATTTTTTACTTTTCTCGGGTCCTGTTGCTCTGTGGTCTCTGGACCGTTTCTCGCCAGCGGTAAGATAGAAACAATTTAAAGTCGAGACTTGTTGTTCTGTACTGACTGGTCTAGTGGCGAGAAGCCTTTCCACGAAATTCAAGTACTGTTTTCCTTATTGAGAGAAGTGTTCACTTGAGACACGAACGAGCTGTAGGAATCCCCTCGGACAGGTTTTATTATCCTATTTAATTTCGTTGTATTTTAAAACAGCGAAAAAGCTCGACAAACCAATAGTTGTATTTAGATCGAGCGTCATTTCGTTTTGAAATCGGTCTCGTTGGAGCATCGAAAGCTGCCTTTACAGGCTGCTAGTTGCGAACCAATTGTTCATTCGTCACGATGCATTTGAATGTAAACGAGCCTCTTGGAACCGGGCGCTTTTTCCCTCTCGTTTTGTACGCGGATCGATGGATGGACGGATGGGCGGTTGGATGGATGGAGGGATGGATGGATGGATGGATGGACTTAAAGAATGGGCAACGAGATAAGCATCGCGAGGGCGATTTCTCGTTTGCATACGATCGTGGAATTAATAATAATATTTCACAAAATACAGCCGGATGAAGTCTGAAAATGTTTTTCATGCATTATGCATAGCTGTTCTCGTAACACTTTTGCTTGCCGATACAGCGTGCACGGTAAATTCAGCTTCTGCGAACTGTCTATCTGAATAATCTAGCCAGCGTCGATTCCAGATTTTTGTAGTGGTTGCAGCTTCATTTTTACTATTTTTTTTTTTAAATCTATTATCACCTTCGATCGCGTACATAAATATGAGTGAGTGTAAATTGTCATCGAAGTTTAGCCATGCCTAATTTTCTATTTCAATGTTCGTACCTATCATTTATCTGTATGTGTGTACAGAAGTATAAAATGACTATGCGGAGAGAAAGTCGAGTCACGCTTAGGCCCTTGCTCCTCGGGATGTTTTCGAGGGATCGATTCGACTCTGGGGATAATCCGATAGAACGGTTTCGCGAGTGCTATGCAACTGTAGCCTCGGCACACGCTCGAGCGGATCCGGAATGTCCGATATGATCGATTTGAGAGGCTCGGGCCAGATGGGAAACTACCCCGCGCGTACGCGTGGATAAATGTGTTTCTCATTCAGGGAAACTGTCGCCTTATGAAATCTCACTTCTTCGGCAGAATTTTAATTAAGCCTTCGACGCGCCCGGTCTTTTTTCCCGTTACGAAATTGGAATTTCGAACGTCACTCTTCAATTGCGATCAAATTGGTCAGCTGGAAGTTCATTTCCTTCTTTTTACAACCGATCGCCAGCGATATTGTCGGGATTTTTAAAACTGACACCAGAAACGTGTAAATGTCGCAGGCAAGAAAATTGACCAACGATTTTAATTAATGCACAAAATCGGTGATGTACTCACCGCACATTCGGTGCAGTTCTAATCTAGATAATGGTCCCGCTGTCCAGTCGGTGATTCTTTGATATTTAAAATCGGACTGTCCCACGGACGGTCGCAGCTGTCTCACGCTGTGGCATTATTTTTTTAACTCCATTAATTAAATTGGCACATAACGAGCAGGTTGTCTCTCTTTCGTCCCACCTTTTCTCCATCAAATGCTTTTCATATTTTTTGCCGAACATTTTTAACTTCTCTTCAAGTATTCCGCGATTTTCCCCTGCAACTATTGTTCGATCCGAGCTTCCAAGAAATGTTTTATTAACCTCCCCGGCGGGAGAAGAAAAGGGTGAGAGCGGTATCCCAAGAGAAATTCATTTGTCCCAGACGATGTTCAACGGGAGGAGTTCTTTCTTTTGCGCCATGTGATCATCGCCTCGCCCGGGCGGGTACTCATCTATTTTAAATATTCAGCTTCCACGGTCTCATGCAAATGGTGCACGATTATTTAAATATTCAAAGGAATGGATCGGACAATCTGCTCTTTGAAATTGATAGAAATTAACCTGTCCAAGATAAAGCAGCCTTATCGAACGTAGTAAAAGGACCAAGAATACAGCTCGATCCGATTCTACTATTTTATCCGGAATTAACGGGGCACTTGGAACGCTGTTTGTCAACCCGAATAAACACACGGTCGAGCTTAATCGTTACCGAGATACAGGAGAAGTTTTTAATGTCACTAAAATGCGGGCCAAATCCCGTCTGGCCCGGGGAGGACATGGCGTCGTGCAAATTACGTGTAGCCCGGTTGCGCAACGAGAAAGAAAGAGGTTAAAAAGGGGTCGCAGCATAGTGATCTTTCGCTAGCTCGTTCCTCTTGTTTCGCAGCTAGAGTTAAACCGGCCACTTTGTATTGCGTTCTCCAGAGACAAATGGTTCTTCTCCGGCTTCCTTCCTTCGTCTTGCATCCTTCTTCTGCAGTACCGTCAGGAAAAATGAGGAGAACGTGGAAATAACGTCTGTTAGAGATTCATAATTAGGTGTTCCCTTGTATCCGATAGGAGATCTTTGTTTCTTCTTCTCTCAAGTATAAGTACTGGAGTGCGATAAATTATTATCTTGAGTAAATGTTACCTCGAATATACGAGAGATAACGAACCGTGTATTATAGAGGGTTAAGATAAACTTTCCACGTTTCTTTGCTTTCACTACTCGATTCTCTTCCCGGCGGGATATCGAATGTACACTTACCTCCGACGACATAAAACAGACGAGGAGTGGCCGACTAAGGGAAAAAATAGAAGGAAAGGGTGAACGACAGGCCAGGGTGGGTTTAGACGTCTGCTGCCGAGACTGGTACACCCCGCGTATTCGATCGACTTCTTAATTGCCGTCTGAATTATCCTCCATTAGCAAAATCAGGAGTATTGCATGCGGCCTGAACGCCTACGCGGCTGCTCCATTATCGGAATCAAATCTACTCAAGCTACGCTACTCCATTAATAGATGATTTCATCGTAGCGTAGCGCCGGGGATGGAGAACGAAGTGTGCCCTATCTGTTGCCTCGTCGTTCGGCAGGGATTGATCGCCCGATTAATTGCAATTCGTCGAAGGATCGTGAACATGTTGTTCGTGTACTCGAAACGCCGAGCCTTCTACTGCACACCGAGTCTCCTTTATCTTTTATAATAAAATAGATACAGGAAGCTATTATAATTTAAAGTCCGAGCTGTTACGACGTTTAGTCATGTCGGTCAGTAAAAATTGTAGTCGGAATTGAACTCGATCGAAGAATTTGAATGATAACATTTCCATAAGAGAAAGAGCCACTACTACAAACTTCTGCGAGCGCAAGTTAAAAATTGATTCGAGCAACACTCGCGACAGGGAAAAAATTGGAAGAAACGGATCCACTCTCAAGGAGAATAAGACGAATCGGATCAGACAGAACGAGGGAGCATCGACGAGGGAAAAGGCAAGGGAAGTGTGAAACTGCTGGAAAAGCTGCAGTCTTGGGAGCCGAGGGGGTTGGGGAAAGCCGCGTGAAAGGGGTGGAGATCGAGAAACCAAGGCGAAAGAGAGCCTTGCCTGCCTGCCTGGCAAATACCTTTTATTCCACCTCTTTAATACTTTCATGCTTTCGTCAGGTCCCTTCCATTCTCTTGATTTTTCTACCTGCTCTCACCGTCGTTGGACGCCATTAACGTTGGCGCGAATCCTGTAGACACGGCGTCGTCGTGTCGGATCGAAAAGTTGCAGCGGTGGTATCTTTGAGCAGAAACCGAACCTTTCTTTAAGTTTTAAGGAGCGTTTTTTCCGGGTCAGATGTTCCTTAGAGAAAATTGACTCTGATTCTTTTATCTCTGAACGTAGCAAAATTAAACCTGATTAGCTCGTTGATTCACAACATATTCATTCCATTAATTTCTACTTCTTATCTTTACTAGCGTTCCCATATTTTTATTGCTCACGTCTACTTGTTATCTCAATTGTTCTAACGTTTCCGTGATCATCGCGCGTACAACAACCGGTAATTCCTACAGACGCGGCGATTAGGCAGCGCTCGAGCTTATCGCATCGAGTGATTTCCGTTTACGCTGTCGGGGACACCGCCTGCGTGAAGCTCGTGTTCACCTCGCCGAGAACCTGAAATACTCGTATCTCGAAGATAAACAGATTTGGAAGAGGCAGCGCGAATCTCTCGCCGCGTAATGGTAACTGGCAGTTAGGCGAACAATCCTAATGCACGACATAGCATTCTACCCCGTCGCGCTGTTTTGATCGATCGGCTTGTCCAACGAACTCGATAAACTCGACCGACTACGATTACCGTTCCCTGTGTGCGTGTGCCCGTGTGTTGTTCCTCCTCGATAGCCGTCGCGTCGCTCAATCGATTTGCGCTATTATTAGACCCTGAATTTTTCTACATTTATCAAATATTTAGGACGATACGGATTCCAGGATTCCGTGAAATATCAAGAGTAAAGTGGACGTAGTATTTAGGTCGTAATTCTTGTTATTTACGAAGATCGACAGAAGGTGCATACGAATTTTTAAAGAGGACAGACGCCGTCTCGCAGTTATGAGTCAGGATATTCTTAATTTCGTTGGCAAAAGAATTTTAGTGGGTGTGTTTCTTTGCTGACACTCGAGTTGTTTGATCGCTCGGAGTAAAGTAGACAAGTCGAAGAAAAATACTGATATCGCGAAGGAAAGATAACACGGGACTCGATTAGGGAGCCGGCTGTTTGACAAACAAAGGTATCATCGTTAACTAATGAAAGAGAAAGTCACCTGTGTACTTTCGAGGGAATCTAACGCTGTACTTAATGGAATTTCTCGCAACTCTTCGGACAATTTTAGCCAGAGCAATGCTTTTAACAGCAGAATGAAAAATAGGATTATCGTATTATCTCGGTCCGACGTTCATTATTAAAAATTCTAATGCATTCCGTTAATTAATGTTTGCAAAACGATTTAATCTTCGAGTACTCGATAAGTATGTGCTAAGGAAAAAATTGGATACTGCACACGGCATACGCGACAAATCCGAGAGAGTCGCTGTTTTTATTTTCCAGTCTTACTTTCAAAGGGGTCCTAAAGTGGTTCCTCGAGGCTCCGCCGATTTTTTTGCCCGCTCAACCCTCTCGGAGAGATGGTGATCTTGTCTGAAAGTTTCGGAAAGCTGCCCGGGGGAAAGTTTCTTCCCGTACGTGGAATTTCGACGTAGGCGTCTCCTCCCCAGGATTCGCGACAGGATCTGAGACTCTGTAAAATTCGTCGAATGACATTGGCCCTTCGGGACGATTCCTCTTCTCTCGTTACGTCGTTGTCTTGTGTCTTCGCTGTTCCTTCCTCATTGAATGACACGTAAATTGAACTTCTCTCACCTGTCGAAAATAAAAGCTACCATTTGTCGTTGCTAGCAACGCAATGATTTTTTACGATTCCAATAATGGTAATAGAAAGTTCCCTCACGATTTCGAAAATTATTTTTAATTCATTTGCTTTAAATGGTCAAGTCGTCGTTCATTTCTTTTAACGTATCATTGCCAGGAGGTACCTCATGTCGGAGTGGAATTTTTTTATTTCAACAATGAACCCTCCGTGGTAGTATACTCGAGTTGGAAGCGTATCGAATAACCTTCCTGCGTAGTTACGGGGTTCTCATCGCGAACGAGGGTCTTTGTCTTGATTATAGAGTCCCACGGTGACTCACCCTATTTATAACTTCTTGCAAATAAATGGGAGTTTCAGCAATTATTCTCGTCGAGTGGTGTTCGTCTTAAAATAAGAGATAAGGTTGAATCCCCGCTTATGTCAGAGATGAAAATATCTGCGACATAATTTTGACATCTGATGCTCAGAGTAAAAGCAACTCTGACGAAATCTTTTAAGAGGGTTATACAAAATAAAATAAAATAAAATAAAATAAATACATTAAACAAAAGTAATCAACATTTATGATTTAATTTTGCAAAGTTTTTATCATTTATAAAAGAATTATGGACGAAAGGGATGAAAATATTGGGGAACGATTTTATCTAGAGATATGGAAGTCTTCGAGCGAAGGAAATGAATAAAAGCACTTCGGGATGGACAAGGAGGCATCGGTGGGAACATTTAAAAGGCGAAGGTTGTCGGGGAGAGCGTGCGTAGAAATGAACATTTTTATTCTGAATCACGTTCCTGTTACCGCGAGGAACAGTGGCAGGATCGTTTGCGATCACGTTTCTGGTACAGCGGGAAGCAATTACGGCGTTGTTGAGTAATCCCGTCACGTGGGAAACCGGGACCCCGTGGAGACCCCAACGGTACGCATTATTATTTTCTTTATTATGTAAGCTCCATACCGATGCTCTCATGGTCTTTGCTGAAAGCTCAATAACGGGACAGATTTCGTTGCCCCAGGAAAATTCCCCTTTTCGAATACAAAGTACCAAATGAATTTATCATTGGCGAAATCTGTCATTTACCTTCAGTCTTCCTAGTCTTTCTTTACCACGTGGTTGGTATCATCTATCACTCGCCTTATCGAGTAGCTTAAATCCTAGCAAACCGAGGAACTGTTTCCTGTTTCTCAAATCATTTAACCCCTAGTACGATAAACCTTCGCGATACCCGGTATCCGGTCAATTATCTACCAAATCACCCTCGAAACAACCCTAAACCCTCCAATGTCCAGCCCTCCGAACGACACAATACGGCGGCCGACAATTCTATTCGATTCTTCACATCGATTTAACGGCTATTCTCTCCGAAGGAGTCCTTTCTTCGTTATCAACTCCCTTCTGTTATCGCCAGCGTTTCGGAGGTGGTTTTCTCGATCAGTTCTTTCTGTCTGTCGCCGATACCGCGTTTTCTCGGTCACGGAACGACAAAACCGGGTTGCCGATAGGAAACGAGCCGGGCTCGGTGAAATCGAACAAGGAACTGGAATCGGGGTCTGGGTAATAGGGAAATGGTTGGTTGGTCGGTCGGTCGGAGAATTCGAACGGTGATATTACCCTCGTATCTGGTACCGTGGACCGGTGGATTTTTAAGGAAACGTCTCACGGGACACGCACGGGGTTCTTAAGGTGCTGGCATCCCCTTCGTGGAAACACATCGTTGACATAAAGGCAAACGCTTATGGTCGGGCGGATTGAATTTCGCCTTATTCGAGAAGGACTGGAGATCGTTTATGGGGTCGTTGACGATTGGAAACGGCACCGTTTATTGAATCATAATTTCCTTATATTTTTTTATACGATTTTTATATTATACGCCTTATACAGAATCGAATTCTGAATAAGGTAATCGGTAAGGCCTTATACTGAATCGAAAGGTACACGTGATACACCATATTCATTGAAATTCCTGCTAAGAATGATAACAGGAAGTATTATTTTGTTCTCATGAATATGATTTAATTCTGGGAGAATATTTTGAACTACCTTCGAATTTTGTCTTGAACTTCTCTCGTCCGAATTTTGGCCAGAAATAACACGAAAGATAAATACGAAATGTAATTGAGCACCGCGGTGGGCGATGCACGGCGCAAGTAGTGTAAACGCGTATGTAATCAGACAGGGCTTGTTTTTTTATACAGCGCGTAAAAAATCGAAAGAAAATACAGTTGAATGCGGATTTCAATACCACGTAGAGTACGATGCATGTGCAAATAATAAAATGTAATTGAACAACAAAATGGAATGTAATGCAGATGGAAACGTGATATTTGGTGCAACAGGAAACGGGAGTTCGTTTACTGCTCGATCGTTTCCAAGCATTGAAAGTTTTAGCCTGTCGACGACGAAATTTTTGTATTCTTCCCTGACGTGATGAGGAACCATGAATTTTCGATGAAGGAAAAATCGCGCTGCTTCGGGAACGGGAACGGAGAAGCAACGACGCAGTCTGGGAGAGACGAATGGTGCCAGTCGTAAAGCACAATCATCGGCGAGTTATGGTGTTCCCGTTATTTACTATCCGTATTTACTCGTCGAAGAAATATGGGTCACACGCGCTTGTAGCCCGTTCGTTTGTCCCTCTGAATCATTTAGGACAGTTACTGAAGAACTTTGATCGACACGTTGTCCGGAATAAAATGAAAATTAACAAGATTCCATAAGACTGAAGAGAATAGAAACTGAAATAGGCAGAGAGAGTAAAGAATTGGATACGAGACGAGAAATTTTATTTACAACAGGATTCATACAAAAGGAATTAACCAACGTAGTTAAACAGAAGAAACTAAGTAGGTAAGAAAGTAGAGAAAAAGGAATGACAAAGGGAGCAAAAGAGTGGAACTCGGGGAAAGGCGGAGGACAACAAGCAGTGGTAGTAAACCCAAAAGAAAAACCAGCAAATGAGAAACGAAGGGAAAAAGCGACAAGAAACAGAGGGAAGAATGCGGACAAAGGATAACAGGATATGGCGTACCAAAAGTTTTCCCATTTTTTTCTCTCTCTTTTTCAAGATGATACGGACAATGAGAAGAAGTGCCTGCTGCTAGAGGACGGACCACTGGACATGAACCATGACATTTCCGAATGAAATGGAGACTTGTTTGTAGAACATGGTCTGGAATCGTTCAACGACTGACCTCATATTCAGGAAACTATTCTAATATATTCTACTGTCCTCAGTATGTGTAATACAACCATGTTGAATGGTATTAAGTTCCAGTTTCTCTATATTATCATGAATTAAGCTTTGCTGATAAATAATATATTATTTAACTGCGTTCACGATAAAAATCTATACCCTCTATATTATGTCTTAAAATACGTGTACAATTATTTTCCTTCTGAAAATGAAATTAAATACGGTGTATAACTCGAGGCTAGTATCCATGCTCTTAAGAAACGTGGACTGAAGAATTCTTCTATCAGTAAAGAAAAATAGACAGATGAATTCGCTGAACGAATGCACTGGAGCGAGGTGCTCCCACGCGCGTGCACGCGCGGTAATCGTGTGACCCGTCGCGTCGGGGGCGAGTTTAATAAATTACCGCGTGGTCCGTTAAAAAAACTGCTGCCTGTTTTTCGTTTGCCGGACGAGTCATTAGCTTTCGCCCACGGGAGCTCCGCGCGTCGCGAATCCGAAAATTTACCACCGGTAGGCGAAATTAAAAGTCAAGTTGATTTCGCACGCCTGAGTTGCATCGGAACTGAAACTGGAACCCCTGCGAAATGCACACGACTCTTGTACAGTAATTTCATTTTATACACCATATGATTGATATAAAAATAATAAAGTGATCATCGAGAAATTAAATGAAGTAATGAGAAGTGATGGGCATCTGTAAAATATTTAAGAAGTTCGTGTCTGTAAAATATTTCATAATTATTAAATGGGAATGAAAGATTTAATAAACAGAATGCAATTTATTATGCGATCGAAATAAGGCAACGGAGAACCGGTAACGTTGCCAATTAAACAGGAAATCAGTCGGTTGCGGAATTTCGAGAATCCTCCGGCGAATTTCCAGTTGATTCTCGGTGTCCGTCTATCGGCTCGTTGTTTCCACACTTAAACTTGGCTCGTTTACTCCACGCTCCGCGTACCGTCTGCTTTCCTCGGTTATTTCGGCGAGTGTCGTCGAATTCCTGCCGCTTCAGTCAATTCTGGTCAGTAATAACTTCAGGCAGGCGTATTGTACGCCAGCATGGCTGGAATCTCCAGTTTTTAAGTACAGCGTTTACGAGTAATTATGTTAATAACATATTAGCAATTCGGACGATGTTATTTTAACTACGAGGTTTGATATTATAGAATAATCAATGCGAAGGGTGCTTCAAAGTCTGTACTAACAGCAAGTACACGAGTGTGGTAACAGCGAGATTACATAATACTGAAACCCTGTAACCGAAAAGTTTTTCTGTCGAAACAACCGACGCGTGGGAGACGCGGTAAAAGCGATTGAAAATTCTGCGGGGAAAACTCCGGTTGGCCGGTCTCTAATTTACGAGACTGTCGAGAACGGGCATCGGGATGAAAGAGTTTACAGAACGTGTCTTTTGATCTATCTCCTCTTTCGCTCCGTACACCGATACGACGTCTCGTCTATTTCCTTTCCAATTTCCGTTTCCTTGTTTGCCGTTACCCGGATGACGCTCGATAAATATTTTAGGTGTCGTCCGATACCGCCGTGAACGCCGATTTTTCTCCCAGAGATCGGAGAAAATACCTCGAGACAGACATTTGGAAAATCGCACTCCACAGATAGTCATTATTCACCGCTGAGATTAATCATCATAGATCTTTATCAGAATTTGTTCGGAAATTTTCTCAGTCACCTCGGAAGTTCGTCCGACCTTTGTAAATTATTTCACTGAAATTACACTGTTTATAGAGATCACTGGAAGCTGCTTGATTAAATATTAATCTGCTTCTCTGAAAACTTCTATCCACAAACGTACCTAAGCGATCTATCTTAATAAACATCTGCCGAAGGAATACTTAACGAAGCTCCCTAAACGGTTTCCTGAAATTTGATTCCGTATTGCGAACTCGAGACGCCTTGAAGAGGTGAATCGATTAACCACTTTAAGACAGTTTTACCCTTGAAAGCGTAGAATGTTTGAATTCTTCATTGAAATCGTGATTCGCTCGATGGAAGTCATATAAGAAAGTTTAATCTTGAAAATGGTGGCAACCCATCTTTAGAGAGTCAACCGGGGTACGAGCGTGTCGTGCGAACCAGTCGAAAGGGGAGGGGGGTTGGGTGTCTGGAAATCGAGGGTGCTTAGCACGCGACTTTGCAAGGCCGCCGCGAAACGTGGGAGGCCATTTTATAACCAATTAGTTTCCCTCTTTAAGAAACTGCCTACGGAAGTAGCACTCCAGGCGTCCTTCGCTTTGGTTTGCTCCAAGTGGCTGACCAGAATAGAAAATCATTGTGCCCGGCGATGACTTCGCGCTGTCACGAACCAAATACGGAGAACAATGCCTTTTACTGCGATCGCTGATCAGAGATTTTTTTTTAATTAACTCATCTCGCGAGGAACTAGCTGCACGCTATAAATAAAAAGAGACATAGTTGCATTTTCGATGTTAGAATATTATAGAATATGAAATAATACGAAAAATTAATTAGTCCAGTTTATTATTAATGTTGTGACTGGTTAATGATAATATAATTAAAAGGAAAGCCCGACGGATTAGTTAACACACGAATTGGAATGAATTCAATTGATCGGCGGATAAAGAAATTCTCGTTGGGGAATTGAATTCGATTTAATCAGATCCGTTTAACCCTCTTTCAGATCCCTGACCGCGGGAAAAATCAAATGCCGGCAGTTTTGTCCGATCGCCGCGGGATTATCCTGACCTGTCGCCCCGAGGATCCGATTTTAATGAAAGCCTTCCACGGTAAGTCCCCCCCACGATTCACGGTTCAACAAATATATTCGCAATGAAAGAGTGAAACATGTTCCGCTTTATTGAATTTAAAACCAACAAACCAAATCCACTTTCGGCGATCAAAAATAATATAGTCGAGCGAATTTTAAAATTGA